>NW_027095783.1:0-55732 GCF_036850995.1 Saccopteryx leptura | reverse complement strand
CAGGTGAAATAAAAAACTGCCATTAACCAATAAGCAAGGAACATGATCACCTTTTAACACAGCACTAACCTTAATTTTCTATGATGATAGAAAACATTTAAAAATTTTAATTTTTTTTAAGTGAGAGGAAGAAAGATAGATTCCTTAATGTGCCCCAACCAAGATCCACCCAGCAACCCAAGTCTGAGGTCCATGCTCAGACTAGCTGAGTTATCCGCAGCACCTGAGTTCAATAATTGAACCAATTAAACTATCAAGCTGGTGATCGAACCAATCAAGCAACTGGCTGGGGGGGGGGAGAGAAGGGGAAGATGAAGGGGAAGAGAAGCAGATAGTAAATTTTCATTTTTACCCTGACTAGATTTTGAACCTGGGATGTCCACATGCTGGGTCAACACTCTATCCACTGGGAAAACTAGCATGGGCCTGTTTTCTGAAAGCCACCTCTGTCTAGCATATAGGGTAACAGCAGATGTCGAATAGATGCCCAGAAGCCTGAAATGCAGTGCTGTGATCCCAGCTGAGATACTGGAAACCTTCCTGAGTGAGGTGGGATGATTCTGCTGTTCTTGGCTATAGGGTGGCTTATTCTTTAAGTTTTGCTTTGTTAATTTTCGGAGAATACAGTTCAGTGAGAATACCCTCAGAGATTACTTTATCTCCAAGTGAGAAAGATTATAAATTAGCTTGAGAGGGATTGAAGTCAGGCATGTAAGAAGTATGATTGGGGGACCTGGCTGGTTAGCTCAAATGGTTAGAGCTCCATCCTGTAACACCAAGGTTGAGCCCAGGTCAGGGCACATACAAGAAATGACCAATGACTGCATGTCTAGGAAGAACAATAAATAAATGTCTCTCTCTTTTTTTGTCTTTTTTTTTCTTCTCCTCTTCTTATTCTTCTTCTTCATCCTCCTCTTTTTGTCCTCAAAAAGCAATCAATTTTTAAAAAGTGTGGCTAGGAAATTTTTTTTTTTGCATTTTTCTGAAGCTGGAAACAGGGAGAGACAGTCAGACAGACTCCCGCATGCGCTCGACCAGGATCCACCCGGCACACCCACAAGGGGTGATGCTCTGCCCACCAGGGGGCGATGCTCTGCCCATCCTGGGTGTTGCTATGTTGCAACCAGAGCCACTCTAGCACCTGAGGCAGAGGCCACAGAGCCATCCCCAGCGCCCAGGCAATCTTTGCTCCAATGGAGCCTTGGCTGTGGGAGGGGAAAAGAGAGACAGAGAGGAAGGCACAGTGGAGGGGTGGAGAAGCAAATGGGCGCTTCTCCTGTTTGGCCTGGCCAGGAATTGTACCTGGGTCCTCCGCACGCTAGGCTAATGCTCTACAGCTGAGCCAACCGGCCAGGGCTAGGAAAATATTTTGAAAAAAATCTTTCCATTGTATATAAAATGGGCTGATACTGAATAAAATCAAGTATGAATATTTGATGTGAAGCTTGAGGAAAAACATATTGTCAGTTTATCATCTGTCGGAAACAATGATGGAAGCAATTTCTAGTTGGGGTCAGTGGTCTCTATAAAGAACTGTGCTAAAAGCTACATGTATATAGGAATGTCAGCATTGGTCCACCCATACAAGGGGTGAAACAGCTCCTGATGCTACTTGACAGTCCCTCATCTGGCAATGCATAGAAAGGACCCTTGATATTGGCTTTCTGAATTTCTAAAAAAGATATAGTACATAAACATGAAAAGAGAAAACAGACTGTAAAAAAACACTTTGTGGGAGACAGAGATTATATTGTCAACTTTATAATAATGACTCGTGGGACAGGTCTAAACAAAACATATAAACCAGGCAGCCTTATAAACATCTGTCCTGACCAAAATTTTCTCTTTCAGCAGAATCACAACCAGAGATACACCCATGTTCTTCCTTCTCTCTGGCCTTCTCCAGTCAGAAATTTCTCAGTCAACATGTGGGATGCAATTACCCCTCTGATATTCTCCCAGGAACATCTATAAGAAAACACCTCCAATCAAAGGATCCCTACACAGAGGATGAAAGTCAGCAGCAGCAACATACTGATACACATAATGAGGATCGCAAAGCTGAAGGTCAAAAGGTCAAAGAGAAGTACAAACATTTGATTTAAAGAAACAGTCCAAGGAGGATTTCAAGAGCCTTTTTCAAACCTGCCAAAGGACACATAGGAATCTCTAGTGAGCAAGAGAGAATGATACAGAAAGCACTGAGCAGAGGCCAGAATGGGAATTCAGTGGACACAGAAAAACTGTCTATGAGAGTAGTAATGTCAACAAATGAAGTTATCAAGTATGGAGAATGTTTGCAAGGCTTTGATAATGGGTCACATTTCCTCAAAAACCAGAGAAAACACTCAGGGGAGAAGAACTATGTTTGCAGAGAGTGTGCGCGAGGCTTTACAAAAAAGTCAGACCTCCTCAGACACCAGAGGACACACTCATGGAAGAAGCCCAATGTTTGCAGGGAGTGTGAACAACTCTTTTTCCTGAAGTCACATCTCATACAGCATAGAACACACTCAGGGGAGAAGCCCTATGTTTGCAGAGAGTGTGAGCGATGCTTTTCACAGAAGTCAAGTCTCTTCAGACACCAGAGGATACACTCAGGGGAGAAGCCCTATGTTTGCAGGGAGTGTGAGCGACGCTTTACAGAAAAGTCAGATCTCATCACACACCAGAGAACACACTCAGGGGAGAAGCCCTATGTTTGCAGAGAGTGTGAACGAGGTTTTACATGAAACTCACATCTCTTTACACACCAGAAAACACACTTAGGGGAGAAGCCCTATGTTTGCAAGGAGTGTGAGCGATGCTTTTCACAGGAGTCAAGTCTCTTCAGACATCAGAGGATACACTCAGGGGAGTAGCCCTATATTTGCAGGGAGTGTGAGCGACACTTTAATGAAAAGTTGGATCTCATCGCACACCAGAGAACACACTCAGGGGAGAAGCCCTATGTTTGCAGGGAATGTGAGCGAGGATTTTTAAAGAAGTCAACTCTCCTCAGGCACCAGAGAATACACTCAGGGGAGAAGCTCTATGTTTGCAGGGAGTGTGAATGAGGCTTTACATGAAAGTTAGTTCTCCTAATATACCAGAGGACACACTCAGGGGAGAAGCCCTATGTTTGCAGGGAGAGTAAGCAAGGATTTTCACAGAAGTCAAGTCTCTTCAGACACCAGAGGATACACTCAGGGGAGAAGCCCTATGTTTGCAGGGAGTGTGAGTGACGCTTTTCACAGAAGATACATCTCCTCTCACACCAGAGAACACACTCAGGAGAGAAGCCCTATGTTTGCAGGGAGTGTGAGTGAGGATTTTTAAAGAAGTCAGCTCTCCTAAGGCACCAGAGAATACACTCAGGGGAGAAGCCCTATGTTTGCAGGGAGTGTGAACGAGGCTTTACACAAAAATCACATCTCATCATGCACCAGAGAACACACTCAGGGGAGAAGCCCTATGTTTGCAGGGAGTGGGAGCGAGGGTTTTACAGAAGTCAACTCTCCTCAGACAACACAGGACACACTCAAGGGAGAAGCCCTTTGTTTGCAAGGAGAGTGAGTGAATCATTAGCAATAAATTGTGTCTCCACATTCATAGCTCTTACACAGGTCATACACCAGCTCTGAGAGGACTTCATAGGACGTTTACTGACCCCTTACCCTCATTAGATTGTAATTAGTACAGAAGTAACTAGTTAAACAACTTCACTTTCATGACAAAAGATGAGCTGGAAAAATAGTTTCTCTAGTGATTTGGGAATGTCAACACCCATATTCTCCTGGTCTCTCTCCTCCTCCTGTTCTAATAAATCTTATCTTCATAAACTATGATGCCCATATACCTCATTCTTTCAATCCCCATCACTGAAAGCAAAGAGTTCCCAGAGGGCCATAGAGAACTCACACTGTCAAGCACAGAAACTCAACCTGAAAAAACGTAGAAATCTGAAGTCAATTTACATAAGTTACTTCTTAGGGGGAGGGATTTGAGACAGACTCACCAGGGAAAGTGATTTCATTCACTCCTGGGAAGTGGAGGCTTCTCTCCTAGTAGGCTCACCACCCTCCTCCCTTGGCTTTTCTTGGCTCCTGTCCTGGTTTTCTCTGACCTCGTCTGTAGTCTCTGGTGAAAACCAGGAAGAAATATGTGCATGTCTGTGTCCCCGGCTCAGGCTGGGTAGCTAATCTCCCTCACTCTCTCCTCACTGTTTCTTTAGGGAGATAATCTCATGGTATACACATCATGGACTCTAGATCATTCCATAGGGGGTTTCAATCTCAGCTCTGCCTTTACCAGCTTTGCGACCTAAGGCAAGATTCTCAACTTCTCTGTGCCTGTTTTTTAATCTATAAAATGGGAATGGTGCCTGACCAAGCAGTGGTGCAGTGCATAGAGCATTGGAATGGGATGGAAATGACCCAGGTTTAAAACACCAAGGTTGCTGGCATGAGCACAGGCTCACCAGTTGAGTGCTGGGTTGCATACCTGAGCGTGGAATCATAGACATGACATATGGTCACTGTCTTGAAGTTCAATGTTTCTGTCATGAGCAAAAAGTCACTTGTTCTGCTTTAGTCTCCTGTTCAAGGCACATAAGAGAGAGCAATCAATGAACAACTATGGTGCACTAACAAAGAATTAATGCATCTTATCTCATTTCCTTCCTGTTTGTCACTATCTGTCCCTTTCTTCATCTCTCTAAAATAAAAATTGCTTTTCTGTCTCCACACTCTAACATAGATAAAATAAATAAAATGACTAAACTCTCCAGATCAAGGCATATATGAAAGTTGATGCTTTCTTTCCCCCCCCCTCTCTATCTATCTCCACTCTCTAAAATAAATGTTAAAAATAAATAAATTAAATAGAAATTGCTACATGATCAGTCTGCAGTATTGGAGATCTTCCTTCCAAATGTTTGGAGTCATTTTGGCTCAGATAAACTTAAAAACTTTCAGTTTTCATGTTTCATATTTCAACAAGAACAAGTACCTAACCTTGTAAAAATAAGCTGTACCTGATATATGATTAGAAAATGGCAAATTCAGACTATAATATTATGGCACTCACATCTGTTAGAACTGCTAATTTTAAATATGACAGTACCAATGTTCTCATGCATTCATTAATTCTTAGATGTCCCCTTACTAAGGATTCAGCCTATAACTTTGGTGTATCAGAATGATGCTCTAACTAACTAAGCTTCCTGGCCAGGGCATAACCATGGATTTCATCCAACTCTCATTTAAAGATAGAAAACACCTCTTTCAGAACCAATAAATAACCACAAAAAAAGAAAACCAGTAGAGAGAAAACTTACTTAACATAAGCAGGTAAGTGCATCAGATGAGGAAGGAGAGGCAGACCCCTCTTCACTGAGAAGAAAAATACAAGAAAAATGCAAAGAAGGGAGCCTGCATGGGTAACTTATTCAGACAATTCTAGATTAACTACCTTCTATAGTTCTCTGAAAAGGTGCCTGAGACCACTTGCTACACAGAGCAAGGAAGATAAAACGTATCTGAAAACCCCTTTTTCTTTTCTCAAAAGCATTTAAGAAACCATGTTTACATACCTTAGTTAAAAATTCCAACACTTATCTTCTTATTCCACCTAAATTCATTCTCCCATTCTGAAGTCATGAGAGTGACATGTGCCTCTAGACAATGGGATCACGATACTCTTGCATGAATATTTGTATTCTGTAAAAGGTATATAAGATTTACAAAATCTAATTTTGAGGATCACACGTTTGGTTTCCTCTTTGGGGATCATGCTGTTCCACAAGCTAAATAAATTCTACTTCCTTCATCAAGTTGTCTGGGCATTTTTGTCCGGCCTTAATTCCTGCAATACAACCAATGTCAGATAATGCACTGTACCCACCCTTGTTTCTCCTTACCACCACAAAGGTGTTATCCCAAAAATGCACACGACCTAATGGCAGTGACACAGACTGAGGACACATTTAAAAGGGACCATATTGCACTATAAAGCAAGTGACAACAAATTTTAAATATGTGAAATTATATAACCTGTTTCCACCTTTTATGACCGCTGACCATGAAATCCTTATTAGCAGATAAACCAGGAAGTTTTTTTACTTACACTTATAAAATACAATTTTAAATAACCTGTAACATACATGGTAATTATAATTCTAAAATAATTTTATCTACTGAAAGAGAATAATTAAAAAAAAAACTATGGTGCCCTGAACAGATGGCTCAATGCATGGAGTGTCTTCCTGTGTGCCAAGGTTTTGGGTTTTGTCACAGGTCTCAGCACCTAAGAGAAGTGACCAAGAAATAATTTTATATTTCTCTCTCTCTCTCTCAAATCAATGTAAAAAATTTAATGGAAAAAGCTGTGATAGACCTGCAACATGCCTAGTGCATTTCCCTCAACCGAAAGGCAGATAACAAAGAAAAGAGAAACAAACTAAAAAATGCAGATATCTCTTTGAACCATATTTCTATATTTCACCTAGAAAATACTTTCTTTTACCATCAACAATCTAATTCTGTACCTCACAGTGTTTTCTGCCCATTTCTGCCTCACATAGTGCCTCTCTTAAACTGGAACCATTTTTCTCTCACTTTCCCAAAACACATGACCTGAAGATGCAGTAGTGGAGACAGGTGAGCAAGAGGAGGCATCCCGACATTTTGGCACTGTCCCAAGAAAAGAAAATCTCCATGTGTGGGAGTCTTCCCTTATAGAGTTCATCATCACCTGTCAGGGAGCTCCGAGAGAGAGAGTGGAGGAGTTTGGCTAGGTGCCTAGTCTTTCTGAGCAGTCTACTGAGAGTGAAAGTCCAACCCCTCAAAAGCTGAGGCATGTCAGAGAAAACCATCTGACCAGAGCAAATTTTTGTGGAAAAGAGAAGCCGACTGGGGAAGGGGAAGGAAGAAAACTCCTTACCTTCTTGTCCAGCAAGGGTTCAGGACATGGTCAGATTGCCAGCCAATCAACCTACAATTACATGTCCAAACAGAATCAGAGTGTAAGCCTGGGTTGAGCTGCCACTGCCCGTTGCTTCTCTGATTGTAAGTTTGGACGGCAAAGAGGGATCATCCAGGAAACCGCTACCCCATCCCACGTTTTGGCACCAAATATTGGAATCTATCAGAGTCTGAAAAGACCAGAGTAACAGGCTTTATTGAAAAAAGGAAAGAAACCCTGCTGGGCACTACTCTGGGGACAAGGGCACTGGTATAGACTATGAGGCAAATTTTATAGGGTTTGAAAAAGTTTTGAGCAAGTACTGAGTCAGAGGTTCTGGTATGTTCCCTTTGGCAGTTTTATGCTTTCAGCTTCCAAGAACTGTTCTGCCTCAGGGGCGATTATCCAGTAAGTAAGGGTGAGGTCAGGAAACCAGGTGGAAGAACCCAAGGGCAGTTGGGTTCTGGTAAATTTATGTATCTATCACAAAATATGGGACAAAACACCATTTTCCAGATCATTTTTTTTAATCCACTGAGACTTTGATTACCAGCAACTGTCATGAGTTTGGCTAAAATAAAGTCATAAATATTCTACAGGTCTGGACGTTGCTTAAGTTGACAAGGAAGATGGGGGGAAGGGGAAGAAGATCTCTCTCCTCACTAAACATCTCCAGGGAGATGTTGTCCCTTTATGGAATTAGAGCCACTCTACAGAGGGAGGGCCCCTTACTTGGATGGTCACCAAATCCAAAAACGGAGACCCTCTCCAGGGACATACCCTCTCTCCAGGGAGGAAGCTCCTGTCTAAGACGAGGCTGCAGCTCCTTTCCAGGGACTGACCAGGCCACAGGGAAGTTTCCTGCCCTCAAAGTCCATGCCCTAAACTGTCCCTGCCTCGCACCACCCCCATCCCTCGCTGTCTACCCTGTCCCACGGTGCCCCACTTGCCTCTTCATCACATCGCCATCCACCCTGCCCCCGTGCAGCTCTGCGATGTCTTCCCCACTTCCCACCATTCCCGCCCCTCGCAATCCATGCCCCACACCATGCTCGCCAGTGCCCTGCTTTGTGCCCCGCCCAGTCTCACATTCTGCCCTGCCCCATCCCGCTCATTCCCCAACTCACATAGCTTTCACCATGCGCCCTCCCCTAGCTGGTCCCTCCCTCCACAGCCACGCCCAGTCCCCTGCCCTGTGATGTCCTTGCCCCACCTCATGCACCCTACCCCACGCTGTCTGCACCTCAGGCCATCCGCGTGCCACCTTTCCATGCCTCTCATCATTTCTGCCCATGCCATGCCTGAAACAGAAGCATGCAAAAAAATTCAAAGTGAATAAATGGGAAAAGACATCTCAGTGATGCACAAATAGGTTGACAGTTTCTGGTTACATGCACCCAGATAGCAGCAGAGGAAAAAATCTTTCTGGTGACTTTTACCTAGGTGTTATTCTCAAGATGCACATGAGGTGGCAGCAGAGAAGCGTGCTTGGAAAACATTTACCAGAGATCATACTGTATGTTCTTTCAAGCAAGTTTCAACAACCTTTAATCCATTGAAATGATATAAAGCATGTTTCTTCTTGTCATTACACTTAATCTAGAAATCAGTAGTAGAAACTAACTAGAAAACCCTTACTTTTTTAAGTTAAAATATTTACTTTTACATAACCCCCCCTTCAAAATCAACAATTCAAGTTAAAACTACATAAAAAACCTATGGCAAAATATATGAATACATTTTAGGGGGAAAAACCGAAAAATACACAGTTTTTCCACCCATACTAAGAATCAGGATAGTAAATTAAATCCAGAGAAAGTAAAAGAAAGAAATGTTCACAGAGACATCTGGAGGGTATATACCATATTTCCCCATGCATAAGACTGATCTTTTTTTGAAAAATTTGGGATCTAAAAACTGGGTTCATCTTGTACAGTGCTTGCAAATTTTTTACTTGCATTTCCTGCTTATTCATATTTGTTACCTTTTTCTCAAATTTTCGACCCCAAAATTAAGGTGCGTCTTATAGATGGAGGCATTTTATACATGGGGAAATATGGTACTTTACAAACTTACCAGTTTTTTTCCACTTGGCATAAGATTTTGAAAAAAAATAATTCATTCCTCCATACAATTTAAGCTGTAACAACAACAAAAAATCCATTGTCATTTTTACTTTTTTTTTATAGAGACAGAGAGTCAGAGAGCAGGATAGATAGGGACAGACAGACAGGAACAAAGAGAGAGGAGAAGCATCAATTATTAGATTTTAATTGCGCGTTGCAACTCCTTAGTTGTTCATTGATTGCTTTCTCATATGTGCCTTGACCGCGGGACTTCAGCACACCAAGTAACCCCTTGCTGGAGCCAGCAACCTTGGGTTTAAGCTGGTGGGCTTTTTTTTGCTCAAACCAGATGAGCCTGCGCTCAAGCTGGCGATATCGGGGGTCTCAAATCTGGGTCCTCTGCATCCCAGTCCAACGCTCCATCCACTATGCCACTGCCTGGTCAGGCATTTTTTACATTTCAAAAAATATTTTAATTATTAATCTTAGAGGAAGGTGGTGGAGGGGGGGAGACAGACAGACAGTCAGAAACAACAATCTGTTTTTGTATGTGCCCTAACCCAGGATCAAACCTATGACATTATTGTATGGGTGTGATGCTCTAAAATACTAAGCTCTCTGGTGAGAGAAAGCCATTGTCTTTTGGGAAAAATAAAAGTACGTGAAAAAAACCTAAGGTAATTTTAAAAAATAATCCAGACTACTGTTGTGACAACATCAAAAGTCTTTTCTTTGCTCTTGACAGTCAGGGGCATAAACACTATTTCTAATAGTTTAGCAGAAAGTTGCCTCATTTCTAATGTGCACTTTTTCTTATGCCATGTTAGCAGTTCAGACTGAGAGATCCCCTAAGCTGGGGGCATCCAGAAGTTATCCGAGCCGGGGTCACCACTTACAAGCTAGATTCCTTTGGTCACAGAACACCTCCCAGGGTATTTGTTTTGTCACTTGTAAATTTTCTCAGTTTTATAGCTAGATGAAAACAAACATTGCTAAAGGACTGAGACTTTGGCCTCAGCTCAGCCTTCCAAGAAGCTGAGATATTGGACCTCGCCACCATCAACCAAAACTGAAACCAAAGACATTGCACTGCCAAATCCAGTTTTTGTCAAAACTGATAATTATATTATTTATGTATATTTTTATTACCTCTGTCTACCCCAGGACAGTGTAGTATTCATAAAGACAGAAAGTGAGTCTGTCTCATTCACTATAGACAACCAGTGTTGAGCAAATAACAAAAGTACAATAAATATTTATTGGATAAGTGAATAGTCATTTGTATATGTAAGAATGATACGGTACTCAAACAACAGATGTGCAGGCTTTACTAGAGGAGAAAGACCTGCCAGGGCACTTCTCCAGGAGGAAGGGCCCCCGAAACAGACTGAGGTAAAACTTTCTAGGTTTGGGGATAGCATTGAGCAAGGGTGTGCTGGTATGTTGGGCTTTCTGGAATAGTCCTTTTTGGGGTGATTGAGCAGCTTCTAGGAATTCCTTTGTCCCATAGGCAACTCTCCGGTAATTAAGGGTGGGGTCAGGCAGCCAAGTGGAACAGCAAAAGAGCAGTTCTAATTCATGTATCTATTAGTATACATATACAGGTATACACAAATAACAGACACACATTGACACAGAGAGATATGCTCATGTGCAATGCACATCTATGCACACAGATGTACACACACCCATTCTACATCAGTACATATAGATAAAGAAATATAATAGGTACACAGAGACTATGGGATGAAAATGTAGTATTAACAGTAATTATCTCTATTTGGGAAATTTGTTTTTTTTTCTTATAATTTTTTCTAGCATTTCTGCAAAAAAATATATCTTTATAATAAAAAAGTTGTTAAAATTTAATATAGTTGTCAAATCATATTTTATAATAAATTAAAGAGATTTAAATTAAAAAAGTTAAAAAGACAGAAGTAAAAATAGTAGAATGGAAGGTATTGAGTGCAGGAATATGAATTCCTAGCATAGTACCTGGTATATGATGGGCACTTTCAAAGGCTTTATGAAAGCATGGCAGGAAGGAAAGAAGAAAAACAAGGTAAAAAGAAGGGTGATAGAGATATCCAGGGAGGGAAAGAGGAAGAGAGAAAAAAATAAAGAGAAAAACAAATAGCTAGAAAGAAAAAATGGGGGAGGAAAGAGACAGATTCATCAAAATTATGCATATTTACATACTTTGAAATCCCAGGTTTACAGTCAAAGTTCTCCACATTTACCAAGCATTTGGAAAATATTTTTAGAACATTAAAGAAGAGTGACATCACGGAAATGGCGCCGTGAGCAGCGCATCCAACAGATCTCCCCAAAATCACAACAAATTTATCAACTAGAAACAGGAAAATTTATCTTCGGAGCAAACTGAAAGCAAAAGGACTGTTATCACTCGAATCTGAGAGACGAGGGTGTGGAGGAAGCTACCGCAGGGACGTTCATTCAAGCCGCGAGGAAGTGTGCCTGTGGTAAGTCATCCCGCTCTCGGAAGCCGCGAGCGGCAGCCGCCGCCGCCCGCCGCCGCCACCAGCTGCCACCGCTGCCAGTCGCCGCCGCCAGCCGCCGCGAGCAGCGCCCGGGTCGGTTGCAGAGCGAGCGGCGAGCAGCTGCTGGCGCGCGCCCGGTCTGGTTGCAGACCGAGCATTGCAGACTGAGCACCACTAACATTCCCAGCGGCCTGCGCACAGGGAGCGCGAGAGGCCCCAGGGCGGTATTCCCTACTTGGGAGATTCTCTCCGCGGGCGGGGCACCTCACCCAGCCATTCAAGCTAACAATCAAGCGTTGGGGGAGGGGCGCGCGCAGGCAGCCTGAAATACCTTCGGGAGCACAGCTGCGACCCAATTACTAAAATTAACTTAACCCGTGAAATCTGCGCACCCTCAGTTCTAATTGATAAGATCTCTCTCAGTTCACCGACCCAAGACAAGAGGCGTGATATTTTTTTGGTGCCTCTCGCTAAAGGGGCGGGGGCAACTTCTGATTGATAGAGCCTCCATATTCAGGGATAAATGCTAACAAGAAGGACTTGGCAGATAATAAGATCTATACCACACTAGTCGCAAGCAGAGACTAGTGCCTCTTCTTACCAGCCAAAACAGGCTACAAAGTGTGGAAAGCCTGGGTTGAGAGGTCCAACGGAATGCTAGGTGCTGAACAATCACCTTGACAACAATTGACTCCCACCCCTGCCTGATTACACTGGAGGCCCTGACTGTCAGAGCCCTTCCCAGAGCCTTGCACTGAGTGGGGATAGAGTGGGGATTTCCCAGCTCTTTGAGCCTCTTACTCCCCAGGCAGAAGCAGTGGCAGCCTTGTGGCTGGATCGCCAGGCTGCTGGTTCGGGAGGGGGGGACTGGGAGAGAGAATCCACGAAGGCGAACTCTCTCATCGTTGGACCCTGCAGATGCCAGCAGGCCTTGACTACCAGCAAGACTAAAGCCAATTGTGTGACATTGCCGTAGAACCCCATCAACTGCAAGTCCCTGCCTGGGTGTGGCGCAGGGGCAGGGCCTGGGGTGCAGAGTCGCCGACCGGGAAGAGGGAGAGAGGAGAAGGAGGAAGAGGTTGACATCTCAAAATCAGGGAAAATCCACAGACTTTGCAGCCTGTTCCACTGGTTTTTTTTTGTTGTTGTTGTTGTTTGTTTCTTCTATCTTATTGCCTTTATTTCCTCCACCTCGGTCCTTCTATTCTCTGCCCATCTTATGCTTCCCTTTTCTTGAACTACACTACCCATAAGTGTTACATTTTATTTCTCTTCTTCATCCTCACCCTCCTTTGGGGTTATACTCCAGGACACTTAACTCTCACTCTCTCCTCTTTTGTTTTTTTTTGCTTTATTTTGTTTTTTTCTCTTCCTTTTTTATTTCTTCCTTCGTTTTTCTCTTTTTCTTATTTTTTCCTTTCTATTCGTTTTTTCTTTTCTCGTTTTATTTTCCTCCCATTTAATCCTCAATCACGAACAAATTAGTTAATTTGGGACTCAAGGTTTTTTTTGGCTTTGTTTTTCTTTTTCAGTTTTGTTTTTGTTTTTTTCTTGTTGGTTTGTTTTTGTGGCATTTTGGGTCCTCCCAACCCAAGGTCTCCATTGTATTTGGTCTTTGCTCCACTTAATACAAGGTATTTTTACTTATTATTTTTATTTTTTCTTCTTTATTATTCCTTTTTTTGTCCTTTTTTCTGGTTCCCTCTTGTCCCTCTCATTATATCTCTTGGTTGACCGTCACCCGCAGGCAGATCAACTTATGCTTGTCAAAGATTTTCTTCCTTTTTTTTTTTTTTTCCCCTTGAACTCTTCACCGCAAACCAGGCCCTCCATTATAGGCACGATATTTCCCTGAGGAGGGGAGAGGACGGAAGGAAAACAAAGAAAAAAAAAAGGGGGGAAATAATAAATTATTACTGCTTTTTTTTGTGGGGTGTTTTACCCTTTGGGTTTTTTTTTGTTTTTTTTTTTTGGTTTTTTTTTTTGTTTTTTGTTTTTTGTTTTTTGTTTGTTTTTTACTTTTTACTCTTTATTAATTCTAATTAGTGCTATCAACAAGACCACCCTCAGATGCCAATAAGAAAGAGGAAATCGAATATTATAGATACAAAAGAAAGAGAGGTAACACAAATAGATGTGGAAAAATCTATGGAGAAAAGACTTAACATATTGGAAGCCTTGGAGCTAAATGACAGAGAATTTAAAATAGAAATCTTAAAAATACTCAGAGATATACAAGAAAACACGGAAAGGCAATATAGGGAGATCAGAAAACAACTCAATGAACACAAAGAATATATTACCAAGGAAATTGAAACTATAAAAACAAATCAAACAGAAATGAAAAACTCAATTCACGAGCTGAAAAACGAGGTAACAAGCTTAGCTAGCAGAACAACCCAGATTGAAGATAGGATTAGTGAAATAGAAGACAAACAACTTGAGGCACAACAGAGAGAAGAAGAAAGAGACTCAAAAATAATAAAAAACGAGAAAGCCCTACAGGAATTATCTGACTCCATCAGAAAGAATAACATAAGAATAATAGGTATATCAGAGGGAGAAGAGAAAGAAAATGGAATGGAGAATATACTCAAACAAATAATAGACGAGAACTTCCCAAGCCTGTGGAAAGAACTAAAGCCTCAAATTCAAGAAGCAAACAGAACACCGAGTTTTCTTAACCCCAACAAACCCACTCCAAGGCACATCATAATAAAGATGACACAAACCAATGACAAAGAAAAAATTCTCAAGGCAGCCAGGGAAAAGAAGAGTACAACATATAAAGGAAGGCCTATTAGATTGTCATCAGATTTCTCAGCAGAAACTCTACAAGCTAGAAGAGAGTGGACCCCAATATTTAAAGCCCTGAGAGAGAGGAACTTTCAGCCAAGAATACTATACCCATCAAAGCTATCCTTCAAGTATGAAGGAGATATAAAAACATTCACAAATACAGAAAAGATGAGAGAATTTATCACGAGAAAGCCCCCACTCCAGGAAATACTAAAGGGGGTTTTCCAACCAGATTCAAAGAACAAAAGAAAACAACACCACAAGTAACAGCTCCACCAAGAACACAATAAAACCAAACTTAAACTGTGACAACAAAGGAAAAAAAAAGGGGGGGGAGAGGATGGAGATTAACAGTAGCAAAGGACGATGAAGTGCAGAAATACTTATAAGATAGGGTACTACAATGAATATGGTAGGTACCCCTTTCATTACTTAATGGTAACCACCCTAGAAAAAACCACCACAAAAACACTTGACTTAAAAAAGGTAGCAACAGAGGAAAGAAGTATGGAACACAAACAAACAAAAACAAATGATAGAAAAACAAAAGAGAAGAATCAAACTAGATACAAAACTAACAGAAAGCAATTTATAAAATGGCAGTAGGGAACCCACAAGTGTCAATAATTACACTAAATGTAAATGGATTAAACTTACCAATAAAAAGACACAGAGTAGCAGAATGGATTAAAAAAGAAAATCCAACTATATGCTGCCTACAAGAAACACATCTAAGCAACAAGGATAAAAACAAATTCAAAGTGAAAGGCTGGAAAACAATACTCCAAGCAAACAACACCCAAAAAAAAGCAGGTGTAGCAATACTCATATCTAATAATGCTGACTACAAGACAGAAAAAGTACTCAGAGACAAAAATGGTCATTTCATAATGATTAAGGGGAAGTTGAATCAAGAAGACATAACAATCCTTAATATATATGCACCAAACCAAGGAGCACCAAAATATATAAGACAGCTACTTATTGACCTTAAAACAAAAACTAACAAAAATACAATCATACTTGGAGACCTCAATACTCCGCTGACGGCTCTAGATCGGTCATCCAAACAGAGAATCAACAAAGACATAGTGGCCTTAAACGAAACACTAGAACACCTGGATATGATAGACATCTACAGGACACTTCATCCCAAAGCGACAGAGTATACATTTTTCTCTAGTGTACATGGAACATTCTCAAGAATTGACCATATGTTGGGCCACAAAGACAATATCAGCAAATTTAGAAAAATTGAAATTGTACCAAGCATATTTTCTGATCATAAAGCCTTGAAACTAGAATTCAACTGCAAAAAAGAGGGGGGAAAAACCCACAAAAATGTGGAAACTAAACAACATACTTCTAAAAAATGAATGGGTCAAAGAAGAAATAAGCGCAGAGATCAAAAGATATATACAGACAAATGAAAATGAAAATACGACATATCAGAATCTCTGGGATGCAGCAAAAGCAGTAATAAGAGGAAAGTTCATATCACTTCAGGCCTATATGAACAAACAAGAGAGAGCCGAAGTAAACCACTTAACTTCACACCTTAAGGAACTAGATAAAGAAGAACAAAGACAACCCAAAACCAGCCGAAGAAAGGAGATAATAAAAATCAGAGCAGAAATAAATGAAATAGAGAACAGAAAAACTATAGAAAAAATCAATAAAACAAGGAGCTGGTTCTTTGAAAAGATCAACAAAATTGACAAACCCTTGGCAAGACTCACCAAGGAAAAAAGGCACAGGACTCAAATAAATAAAATCCAAAATGAAAGAGGAGAGATCACCACAGACATCATAGATATACAAAGAATTATTGTAGAATACTATGAAAAATTATATGCCACCAAATACAACAATCTAGAAGAAATGGATAAATTCCTAGAACAATACAACCTTCCTAGACTGAGTCATGAAGAAGCAGAAAGCCTAAACAGAGCAAATCAGCAGGGAGGAAATAGAAAAAACTATTAAAAACATCCCCAAAAATAAAAGTCCAGGCCCAGATGGTTATACTAGTGAATTCTATCAAAAATTCAAAGAAGACTTGGTTCCTATTCTACTCAAAGTCTTCCAAAAAATTGAAGAAGAAGCAATACTTCCAAACACATTTTATGAGGCCAACATAACCCTCATACCAAAACCTGGCAAGGATGGCACAAAGAAAGAAAACTACAGACCAATATCTCTAATGAATACAGATGCTAAAATACTAAACAAAATACTGGCAAACCGAATACAACAACATATTAAAAAAATAATACATCATGATCAAGTGGGATTCATCCCAGAATCTCAAGGATGGTTCAACATACGCAAAACGGTTAACGTAATACACCATATCAACAAAACAAAGAACAAAAACCACATGATCTTATCAATAGATGCAGAAAAGGCTTTTGATAAAATACAACACAATTTTATGTTTAAGACTCTCAACAAAATGGGTATAGAAGGAAAATATCTCAACATGATAAAGGCCATATATGATAAACCATCAGCCAACATCCTATTAAACGGCATAAAACTGAGGACTTTCTACCTTAAATCAGGAACAAGACAGGGTTGTCCACTCTCTCCACTCTTATTTAACGTGGTGCTAGGAATTCTGGCCAGAGCAATCAGACAAGACAAAGAAATAAAAGGCATCCATATCGGAAAAGAAGAAGTAAAGGTTTCACTTTTTGCTGATGATATGATCCTATACATCGAAAACCCGAAGGACTCCACAAAAAGATTATTAGAAACAATAAACCAATACAGTAAGGTCGCAGGATACAAAATTAACATACAAAAGTCCATAGCCTTTCTATATGCCAACAATGAAATATTAGAAAACGAACTCAAAAAAATAATCCCCTTCACGATTGCAACAAAAAAAATAAAATACCTAGGAATAAACATAACAAAGAACGTAAAGGACCTATATAGTGAAAATTACAAAGCATTGTTAAGAGAAATCGAAAAAGATACAATGAGATGGAAAAATATTCCTTGTTCTTGGATAGGAAGAATAAATATAATCAAAATGGCCATATTACCCAAAGCAATATACAAATTTAATGCAATTCCCATCAAAATTCCTATGAGATTTTTTAAAGAAATGGAACAAAAAATCATCAGATTTATATGGAACTATAAAAAACCCCGAATAGCCAAAACAATCCTAAGGAAAAAGAATGAAGCTGGGGGCATTACAATACCTGACTTTAAACTATATTATAGGGCCACGATAATCAAAACAGCATGGTATTGGCAGAAAAATAGACACTCAGACAAATGGAACAGAATAGAAAGCCCAGAAATAAAACCACATATATATGGTCAAATAATCTTTGATAATGGGGCCAACAACACACAATGGAGAAAAGAAAGCCTCTTCAACAAATGGTGTTGGGAAAACTGGAAAGCCACATGCAAAAGAATGAAACTCAACTACAGCCTATCCCCGTGTACTAAAATTAATTCAAAATGGATCAAAGACCTAAATATAAGACCTGAAACAATAAAGTACATAGAAGAAGACATAGGTACTAAAATCATGGACCTGGGTTTTAAAGAACATTTTATGAACTTGACTCCAATGGCAAGAGAAGTGAAGGCAAAGATAAATGAATGGGACTACATCAGAATAAAAAGTTTTTGCTCAGCAAGAGAAACTGATATAAAAATAAACAGACAGCCAACTAAATGGGAAATGATATTTTCAAACAACAGCTCAGATAAGGGCCTAATATCCAAAATTTACAAAGAACTCATAAAACTCAACAACAAACAAACAAACAATCCAATAAAGAAATGGGAAGAGAACATGAACAGACACTTCTCCCAGGAAGAGATACAAATGGCCAACAGATATATGAAAAGATGCTCAGCTTCATTAGTTATTAGAGAAATGCAAATCAAAACTACAATTAGATACCACCTCACTCCTGTTAGATTAGCTATTATCAACAAGACAGGTAATAGCAAATGTTGGAGAGGCTGTGGAGAAAAAGGAACCCTCATTCACTGTTGGTGGGACTGTAAAGTAGTACAACCATTATGGAGGAAAATATGGTGGTTCCTCAAAAAACTGCAAATAGAACTACCTTATGACCCAGCAATGCCTCTACTGGGTATATACCCCAAAACCTCAGAAACATTGATACGTGAAGACACATGTAGCCCCATGTTCATTGCAGCACTGTTCACAGTGGCCAAGACATGGAAACAACCAAAAAGCCCTTCAATAGAAGACTGGATAAAGAAGATGTGGCACATATACACTATGGAATACTACTCAGCCATAAGAAATGATGACATCAGATCATTTACAGCAAAATGGTGGGATCTTGATAACATTATACG
The DNA here is from genome assembly GCF_036850995.1 of Saccopteryx leptura. Classification (NCBI taxonomy): domain Eukaryota; kingdom Metazoa; phylum Chordata; class Mammalia; order Chiroptera; family Emballonuridae; genus Saccopteryx; species Saccopteryx leptura. The sequence continues at coordinate 37,062 of NW_027095783.1, read as the reverse complement.
GAGTGAAATAAGTAAATCAGAAAAAAACAAGAACTACATGATTCCATACATTGGTGGAACATAAAAATGATACTAAGAGACATGGACAAGAGTGTGGTAGTTACCAAGGGTGGGGGGAGGGAGGACATGGGAGGGAGGGAGGGAGAGAGTTAGGGAGAGGGGGCGGGGCACAGAGAACTAGATAGAGGGTGGCGGAGGACAGTCTGACTTTGGGCGAGGGGTTTGCAACATAATTTAATGACAAAATAACCTAGACATGTTTTCTTTGAATATATGTACCCTGATTTATTAATGTCATCCCATTACCATTAATAAAAAATTTATTATAAAAAAAAAAAATCTTGCTTCTCCAGAATAAACGGCCTGGTCCAGGTGATTCGATCTGAAAAAAAATAAAATAAAAAAAAATAAATGGAACAACTAAGTGGAGAAATAAGCTCATAGTTCTCTGTTCGGCAGTTAAAATATATTATGCTCACTTTGTTAAAGATGGCGATGCCCACGTGGAAGCCATCGCCCAGGTGATATTAATGTGTGTTGGGGGCGGGCTGTGGGCAGGCAGGATCCTTGTAGCCTGGGGCTTGGTTTTAGGACTAAGCCTTTCCCACCCTTTTTGATGTGGGGTGGTACAATCCCGTCATGACTCAGATAGGTGACTTTGTTTTAGAAACTTTCCTATTTTGTACATTGCATTAAAAGTTCTGAATCTACACTGTAAAATGGGGGCAGAACAGGAGCTTGCCCTCTGGGTTCCTGAGATTAGCACTGGAAAGCAGAGAGAGCAGAGCAGAGAGCAGGGAGAGGCCACATGGAGGAGGCCAGGTGAAGCAGCCAAGATGGCAGAGTGTTGAGTAAGAAGCCAGTTTGTGCAGAGATTGTGCAGGGAGAAGGAAGGAGATGGGAAACATAGGTGAATAGGCTGGTGAGCTAGAAACCTTTGATTCTAGGAAACTCAGATAAGTCAGTAGCTTTGTGAGCACTGAATGTGAGTGGGTTTTAGAGCCCAGTGTGTGTTTTTACTTGCCCGCCGGGTGCAAGCTAAGATTAAAATGATGGCCAACAAGTTTTTGGCTCCATTATTTTTTTTTACTGACTGTCCGAATCCAATGCGAACCTGCATGGGCCAAGCTGCTGTGATAGTGGCCCTGACTACTGGCTTTACATTCTCTCTCTCTTTCTCTTCCTCAAATCAATGTAAAAAAATTAAAATCCAATTAGAAATGGTGTGATATATCTGCAACATGCCTAGTACATTTCTCTAAACAAAAATGCAGAAAAAAGGGACAGAAAAATAAAGAAAAAGACCCAGATCTTTCTACGGATCATGTTTCTATTTTCCACAACTAGAAAGGACTACTTTTTTTTTTTACCATAATCTATCTCAACTCTGAAACTCACAGTGTTTCCCACCCACATTTGACTCCCATGGTGTGTCTCCTACAATGGAACCATTTCTCTCTTGCTTCCCCAAAACACCTGACTGGCAGTGCCTTGGGGAATCTCTTCCCAAACCTGAGGCTACAGGGTTGATGAGGCCAATGGACTTCTCAGGACACAATGGATTCCTTTAATGTGCCATTAACCCTATGAATACCGGAGCCTTCTATCAGATTAGACTAAATGGAACCCTGAGGCTTCTCCCTGGAGTTTCATAAAATACAATGTGAAACTCTCTTCCTTCTCTTTCTCCATCAATATCTACCTTCCTGCCAACATGAACACAACAAGCATGACTGGACAGGCACCAGAAGCCAGAAAGCTTACAGCTCATCAGGATCAAGGGGTAGAATGTTACAGTAATATAATGTTATAGTAATTAAATATATAGAAATATAGAAACTATAGAAAATATATTAAAATATTAGGGTATAATATTAAAAGCTACTAAGGTAAGTGTATAAGCTACAATCTCTGGGTGGGAGCTAATCTAGTGTATAGGGATGTGATAGGCAAGACTATGTCCTTTGTGCAGGGCCAGTAAAATTATATATAGATAAAAAGAGCTTTATGGGTCAAATAAGTTTGCAAATATGATATATATATTTGCTCACTTATAGTTTGTATTGGATGTGGGGGACAGGCTGTAAGCAGGCAGTGTCCTTTTAGCCTAACACTTAGTTTTAAGCCAAAACTTTTCCTCACACCGTTGACTGTTGCATGATAGGGGGTGGTGCACTCTTATGAGGAATCATATTTATGCCTCAGATAAGTGGCTTTGTATCAGAGACTTTCTTGTTTGTATATTGCATTAAAGGTTTTGATCTCTACACTATAAAATGAGGCAGAAGAGCCCATGCTGGAGTATAGCAGAGAAAGGCCATGTGGAAGAGTGTAGAAGCAGCCAAGATGGTGGTAGTACTTTACAACATCTTTATTTCTATATATTTAATTACTGTTGTAAAGTAGCATACCCCAGATGCTGAAAAGTACTGTACCTTACTTCTGTGGGTTTATGTAGAGACAACAAGTCCAGATGAGTTTTGAAGGGTTTTATTTAAGGAGATTTATTTAATATTCCAGCCACATATGCTGACACAGTACATTTGTAGACCCAAACTGTGTGTACCAAATACATCACAGGAGCTAGTTATATAACTGTGTGTCACACATGGGCTGAGAGCATGACATCATGGCATAAGCTTACAACATTTGTTTAGGGGACACACAGAAACATTAAGACTTTCAAGGCAACACAATCAAATATATTTACAATCTTTCAGGATTCATCTTTTCTCCTTTGCCTAGAGGTATTTTACCCTCAATATTACAGGAAGGGGGAGGAACTATAGTCAATGCAAGGTGGTATGTATATTCTTTCTCCCATTGAAAAAGAAGTTTCTCAGTTAACCTTTATTTTAGTTTTAAAATAAATGACCCATTGTCCTTGCAAGCCAGAAACTTCTACATTCTTCTCCCTCCACTCCCTAAAGGAAGGAAGGATGGGACAAGAAATTCTGATGTTTCCTCCTAGAATATCAATATTAATTTTTCAGCTTTTTGGTACCTTACTACACTATAACCTTATATTACTACAACAACACTCAACTAACTCAGTGACATGAACTTATATGCTAGTATTCAGAAGTGTCTCTGACACAAATCCAGATAAGGCAGACCTATCCTGGCCTTTAGCTAGACTTCCAGACCACAGACTAAAGAATGAACATCACATGGATCACACAAGCCACTTGGAACTCCCCTGGCCTGCCTGCTGGATATAAAGACTCTGGGACACCTTAGAACACTGAATTTTGTTGTGAACCACAAGATGCACTTCTTGGGTGGATAAAATGTATTATGCTCACTTTTTTAAAAGTGGCACTGCCCACGTGGAGGCCATTGCCCAGGTGATATTAATGTGTGTCTCTGTGGGCTGTGAGCAAGCAGGATCCTTGTAGCCTGGGGCTTGATTTTATGACTAAGGCTTTTCCACCCTTTTTGATGTGGGGTGGTACAATTCCATCATGCCTAAGATAAGTGACTTTGTATTAGAGACTTCCTTATTTTGTATATTGGATTAAAGGTTTTGGATTCTACTACAAATGGAGGCAGAACAGGAGCTTGCTCTCTTGGTTCCTGAGATCAATATTAGAGGGGTGAGCAGAGAGGAGAGAAGAAAGAGGCCACATGGAGGAGGCTGGGAGAAGCAGCCAAGATGGCAGAGTATTGGGTGAGAAGCCAGTTTGTGCAGAGTTTGTGCAGGGAGAAGAAAGGAGATGGGGAACAGAGGTGAATAAGTCTGGTGAGCTAGAAACCTTTGATTCTAGAAAACTCGGACAAGTCACTAGCTTTGTGAGCACTGAATGTGAGTGTATTTTCGAGCCCAGTTTGTGTTTTTACTTGCCCACCAGATGCAAGCTAGGATTAAAGATGATGGCCCACCAATTTTTGGCTCCATTGTTTCTTTACCGGCTGTCCGAATCCAATGTGAACCTGCATGGGCCAGGCTGCTGTGATGGTGGCTGTGGCTACTGGCTATACAGCACTGAAGCATCCTTGCTTGCTCATGACTCATGATGTGGTCTTTAGTTCTGCTTCAATACTGTAACTTATCTTTGATCATCCTAGTCTCTTACTTTCCTGCTTCCACCACATTCAGGTTTCTTTTTCAAATTTTGCACATTTGCCAGTTGACCTAAATGAAGCTCTGCTTTGCTTGCAAAATGCTTCCTGTTTCTAGAACACCTTCCATCTACACCCTTCATTTATAATGCTAAGGATTCTCATCATATTTTTATTAATCAACTTAAACAATTTTGCATACATTGCCTCTCCAAAGATATCTATACATAAACATAATGTCACACATGAAAATATCGGCCACAGTTTTATTAACATTATTGTCTTAGTTTCACTTCACCTATTAAAATACAAAATATAGTAAAGGTATATGTAAAGCCAGTAGCTTCGGCCAACATCACAATCACCTGGCTCATGCAGGTTCGCACTTGATTTGGACAGACAGTAATGAAACAATGAAGCCAAGAACTGGTGGGCCATTAGCTTTAATCCTAGCTTGAACCCTGTGGGCAAAAAATACACACAGTGGGAAAACACTTCCTTTCCATTCAGGGCTCCCCAAACCACTGACTTATCTGAGTTTCCTAGAATCAAAGGTTTTCAGCTCACCAGCCTTATTCACCTCTGTTTTTCATCTCATTCTCTCTGCACAAACTCTGTACAAACTGGCTTCTCTTTCAGCACTCTGCCTTCTTGGATGCTTCTCCTCTCCTCCACATGGCCTTCCTCTGCTCTCTGCTCTCTAATGGTAATCTTAGAAACTGAGAAAGCAAGCTCTCAGTCTGCCCCATTGTATAGTGTAGAAATCCAAACCTTTAATCCAATATACAGACAAGTCTCTAATAAAAAGTCACATATCTGAGGCATAATGGGATTCCTCAAAAGGGTGGGAAAGGCTTAGTTTTAAAACATAGCCTTCAGCTATAACAACCCTGCCTGCTTACAGCCTGTCCCCTACACCCTATGTAAGCTATAAGCGAGCAAACCTATATATCTGTTGGAATCCATGGGAATCTGAAAAGACCAGTGTAGCAGGCTTTATTGAAAGGAAGAAAGGAACACTGTTGGGCATTTCTCCAGGGAGAAGGGCACAAGTACAGACTAGGGTGCAAATTTTTATAGCATTTGGGAGAGCCTGAGAAGGTACTGAGCCAGAAGTTCTGGTATGACCCCTCCTGTGAATTTACGGTTTCAGCTTTCTTGAACACTCTTACTTAGGGTCCTTGACCAGCTTCCTGGAACTCTTCTGCCTCAGGGACAATTATCCAGTAAATAAGGTTAAGGTGCAACAGTCAGGCAGAACAGCCAAAAGGCATTTGTTATTTCTGATAAATTCATATATCTATCAGTATCATATTTACAAAATTATTTTACTAACAGTATACAAAATGCAATGAATAGAAAAAAATCAAAACTACATTGAATAATTTCCTTGTGGCATATGGCTATGGAAATGAACTGCTGGGGTAACTCTTTATCAATAAACATAAATAGCCTAATTATTGGCACAAAGTAATGGATTCAAATTCAGACACATATTATATATGATGAAGGTTTCTCTTTACATGAAAGAAAAAAATATGATATTGTTGTAAGGTACAAAAAACAGCAAAATTAATACTGATATTCTAGGTGAAAAAGGTCAGGCTTTCCTGTCCTTTCTTTGGAAAATGGAGGAAAAAGAATATAAATGTCTCCTGACTTACAAGGATGACTAGGGTCATTTGTTTTTAAGTTCTTTAAAAGGATTAAGGTTATCTGAAGAACTCCCTTTTGCTTTCAATAAGAGGAAAAATTAACATACCACCCTAACTCTCCCTCCCTTCCTGGAATCCTGAAATTAAAGTGTACTTGTTAGGCAGATAAAATATATTATGCTCACTTTGTTAAAGATGATGCTGCTTATGTGAGGCCGTCGCCCAGGTGATGTTAATGTGTGTTGGGGATTGTTGTAGCCTGGGGCTTGGTTTTGGGATTAAGCCTTTCCCACCCTTTTTGATGTGGGGCGGTACAATTTAATCATGCCTCAGAGAAGTGACTTTGTATTAGAGACTTTCCTATTTTGTATATCAGATTAAAGGTTGTGAAGCTACAGTATAAAATAGCTTCACAGAACGGGAGCTTGCTCTCTTGGCTCCTGAGATTAACATTAGAGGAGAGAGCAGAGCAGAGAGCAGAGGAATGCCACATGGAGGAGGCCAGGAGAAGCAGCCAAGATGGTGGAGTGTTGCGTGAGAAGCCAGTTTATACAGAGTTTGTGTGGGGAAAAGGAATGAGTTGGGGAACAGAGGTGAATAAGTCTGGTGAGCTAGAAACCTTTGATTCTAGAAAACTCGGATAAGTCAGTAGCTTTGTGAGCACTGAATGTGAGTGGGTTTTGGAGCCCAGTGTGTATTTTTTACTTGCTTGTTGGGTGCAAGCTAGAATTAGAAATGATGGCCCACCAGTTTGTGGCTTCATTGTTTCTTTACCAACTGTCTGAATTCAATGCGAACCTGCATGGGACGGGCTGCTGTGTTGCTGGCCGTGGCTTCTGGCTTTACAGTACTTCTAGGCAAAGAAGAGGAGATAGATACTGAAAGGATTTGTGAATGTCTTTGTATTACCTTGAAAGTTTTAACATTTTCTGTAAATCCCCTAGACAAATGATATAATCTTGTTAATGATTGTGTCATGCCCCCTCTCCAACCTGTATGTGTTCAAAGTATATATAACCAGCCTCTGAAATGTACTCATGGCTCAAGATTTGGGACTGCTATGGCCCATGTCAGCCATATGTGGCCGGCATGTTTAGCAAATCTTCTCCTTCAATAAAATTTTTCAAAATTCATCTGGATGGGGTGTCTCTACATCAGCGTTTCTCAACCTGTGGATCACGACCCCGGTGGGATCTCCTAAAGCCATTGAAAAATACATAATGCATATCAGGTATTTACATTCTGAATTATAAATGTAGCAAAATTACAGTTATGAAGTAGCCACCAAAATTGTTTTTTGGTTTGGGGTCACCGCAACATGAGGAACTGTATTGCGGGGTCACGACATTAGAAAGGTTGAGAACCACTGCTCTACATAAACTCAATAGACTGAGGTATGGTGCCTTTCAGAATCTGGAATAGGGTACTTTGTAACATATCATAACTGGTATCAAAACAACCATATGAGAAAAAAAAATGGCACCCCTACATCCTGACATCCACTGAAAGTACTTTTTTCTAGAAGTTAATAGCTACCCACACCTAATAGAAAACCCTAGAGCTGCCTACAACATAAGGCATCAAGACATTAAGAGAACTAAAAATAACCACCAAAAATATTTGGATATGTAAAGCCAGTATCCAGGGCCACCATCACAATAACCTGGCCCATGCAGGTTCGCATTGGATTCGGACAGTCGGTAAAGAAACAATGAAGCCAAGAACTGGTGGGTCACTACCTTTAATCCTAGCTTGCACCCAGTGGGAAAGTAAAAACACACACTGGGCTCCAAAACCCACTCACATTCAGTGCTCACAAAGCTACTGACTTATCCGAGTTTCCTGAAACAAAGGTTTCTAGCTCACCAGACTTATTCACCTATGTTCCCCATCTCCTTTCTTATCTCTGCACAAACTCTGTACAAACTAGCTTCTCACTCAACACTCTGCCATCTTTGCTGCTTCTCCTGGCCTCCTCCACGTGGCCTTTCCCTGCTCTCTGCTCTGCTCTCTCCTCTAATGCTAATAATCCCAGGAACCAGAAGAGCAAGCTCCTATTCTGCCCCTATTTTATAGTGTAGAAATCCAAACCCTTAATCCATTATACAAAATAGGGAAGTCTCTAATACAAAGTCACTCCTCTGAGGTATGATAGGATTGAACCACCCCACGTGAAAAGGAGTGGGAAAGGCTTAATCCCAAAACCAAGCCCCAGGCTACAAGAATTCTGCCTGCCCACAGCCCACAGAGACAAACATTAATATCACCTGGGCAATGGCCTTCACATGGGAAGTGCCATCTTTAACAAAGTGAGCATAATACATTTTATCTGCCCAACAGGACTTATCTGAGTTTCCTAGAATCAAAGGTTTCTAGCTCAACAGACTTATTCACCTCTGTTCCCCATCTCCTTCCTTCTCCCTGCACAGACTCTGCCATTTTGGCTGCTTTCTCCTGGCCTCCTCCATGTTCCCTCTCTCTGCTCGCTAAAGCTAATCTCAGGAATCAAGAGCACAAGCTCTTGTTTTGCCCCCATTTTATAGTGTAGAAATCAAAACCTTTAATCCAATATACAAAATAGTTAGGTCTCTAATATGAAGTCCTTTATCTGAGACATGATGGGATTGTACCACCCCACATCAAAAAGAGTCGGAAAGCCTTAGTCCTAAAACCAAGCCCCAGGCTACAAGAATTCTGTTTGCCCACAGCCCGCCCCTAATGCACATTAATATCACCTGGGTGTCAGGCTTCCATGTGGGCAGTGCCATCTTTAACAATGTGAGCATAATATATTTTATCTGCCCAACATCCACAATACTCCAAATATTCAAATCTAGCACACTTACAAGAATGCTTGCCACATTTTAAAAACTGACCCTACTGGATGATAAACCACCTTCCTACACATTTCAATGAACTAAAAAAGGTGCCATGAACTGCACTAAGGCACCAGAGAACTGTAAAACTTAGTATTCACAATGCCATTTTAAAGGGAAAAGTCAGGCTTTCTGTCCTGTCCTTTCTTTGGAAAATGGAAGAAAAAGAATATAGAGGTCTCCTGACTTACAAGCATGACTAGGGTCATTTGGTTTTAAGTTCTCTGAAATGATTAAGGTTATCAGAGGAGCTCCCTTTTGCTTTCAATAAGAGACAAAATTTACATACCACCCTACACTGATTTTTAGCTCTCCCTCCCTTCCTGGAATCCTGAGAGTGACATGTACCTCTAGGCAAAGGAGGAGAGACAGACACTAAAAGGATTTGTGAATCTCTTTGATTGTATTACCTTGAAAGTTGTAATGTTAATCTTGTTAATGTAATGTAAATCTTGTTAATGATTGTGTCATGCTGTCATGCTCCCCAACCTGTATATGGTCAAAGGGTATAGAACCAGCCTCTGAGATGTACTTGAGGCACATGATTTGGGACTTCTATGCCCCAAGTCAACCATATGTGACCAGCATATTTAACAAATCTCCTCCTTCAATAAAATTCTTCAAACTTTATCTGGACTGGGTGTCTCTACGTAAACCTGATGAAGTAAGGTACAGTGCCTTTCAGAATATGGGGTATGGTGCTTTATAACATTACTTTCCTTACAGCTCTTCTAATCCTCCCTCTAGAACCCTGTAAGAAAGTTATCTGTATGGCCAGTAGGCATGGCCATCATCACAATCACATGGCCCATGCAGGTTCGCATTTGATTTGGACAGAAAGTAATGAAACAATGGAGCCAAGAACTGGTGGGTCATCAATTTTAATCTTAGCGTGTACCCAATGGGCAAGTAAAAACACACACTGACCTCCAAAAACCCACTCATTCAGTGCTCACAAAGCTATTGACTTATTTGAGTTTTCTAAAATCAAAGGTTTCTAGCTCACCAGACTTACTCACCTCTGTTCCCCATCTCCTTTTCTCTGCACAAACTCTGCACAAACTGGCTTCTCACTCAGCACTCCACCATTTCGGCTGCTTCTTTTGGCCTCCTCCACGTGGCCTCTCTCTGCTCTCCTCTCTGCTTTCTCCTCTAATGCTAATCTCAGGAACTGAGAGAGAACAAGCTCAAGGTCTGCTCCAGTTTATAGTGTAGAAATCCGAAACCTTTAATCCAATATACAAACAAGAAAGTCTCTGATACAAAGTCACTTATCTGAGACATAATGGGATTCCTCAGAAGAGTGCACCACCCTACATCATGCAATCAGTCAAAGGTGTGGGGAAAAGCTTAGTCTTAAAACTAAGCCTTAGAGCTGTAATCACCTGGCCTGCTTACAGCCTGTCCCCCAGACACAATACAAACTATAAGAGAGCAAGCATGTACATTATATTTACAAACTTATTGAACCAATATTATCATTACATAGACATGTTATCAAATGAGTGAACATTAAATTAAAAAATACATAGAGTGGCTCTGATTGCGGCAGAGTGACGCCCCAAGATGGGCAGAGCATCACCCCCTGGTGAGCATGCTGGGTGGACCCCAGTCAAGTGCATGTGGGAGTCTGTCTGACTGCCTCCCCGTTTCTAGCTTCAGAAAATTGCAAATATATATATATATATATATAATACAAAATTTAATCAATGACAGCCTTATAAAATAATTTCAAATGAACAGTGATGAAAATACTACCTCCAAGGCCAGATTGCTCAAAGTTTCCAGGGCTGTGCTTTCTGACAAAGGTGAATATGCCCTGGGCCATATTCAGCCAACATGGTGCCATTTAACATTAACAAGAGCACGGGGATCTGGCTGGATGTTAATTCTGGGCTCTGAATAGAAGGAACACCTCCTCACAAGCACCTACAATGCAGAGGACATTCCCCAGGACACACAATGATCCTGCCCCAAAGCTCAATAGTACTCAGAAGACAAACCCTACCCCACAAGAAACAGGATAAAAAGTGACATACAATACAAACAGCAGGTCATTCGGCTGATCTTACATGGGGAGCAGAAGAGTATTCCCTACAAACAGTCTGGAAGCTCTTCTCTTCTGGTGGCCAGCTGCACCTCCTCCCTGAACCTCTAGCTCGCTCGCATCCCCTCTGTCTTGTCCCCCCAACCCGTTATCCCCGGGCCCCGGGGATACACTCACATTTATCCGAGCTTGGCACCGCCCTACCCGTGAAATGTGGCCCCTGCCCAGGAGCCTCGCACCTCACGTCCACAGCCTTGCTGCCTTTTCCGCTGCACCTCATCTCCAACCTGCTCACAGCCCAATTTCCCTCAGCCGAGCCCCACCCCGCATCTAGGTAGGGCCCCACCTCTCACCTCCCTGCTGATTCTGCTTTAAGCCTTGCGACAGGCTCCCGACAGCTCACACACAACTTCAGTTTTCAATGGTTCATTTACATGAAAACAGCCATGAACCTGGTACACTCGTTCACGTTTTCTTTAGCAATAAAAATTCATTGTCATTTTATAAAACTAAAAACTGCCATTGAAAACGCCTTCTTTAGAGAATATAAACAGAAACCACAACATAGGAGACATTCTGAAATGCAATAACCTAAAGGGACACAATGATTGCAAGGGAAATGGTAGAAAAACTGTGCGGCAGGGTAAATAAAGGGTGATGGTCATTCCAAAGAAAACACTGCAAGAATTAATAAATATAAATACAATTAATTCCTTCTCACAGTCACAACAAAAACTTATTGTGGAACCCTCCTGTATTAGGCAAACCTTATACAAATAGATATTATACAACTGTTGTTAAGATTTAGTGCAAAAATTATCACTGCAAACAGTAGTGCTTCCTATCAATAAACTTTATTCACTCAGTGATTCCAACTTTTCCTGTACTTAATATAAACTCTATAACACAAATTCCCACTTACAGCACAGTTACAAAAATAGAAGAAAAAATAAGCCCTGGCCAGTTGGCTCAGTGGTAGAGCGTCGGCCTGGCGTATGGGGGACCCGGGTTCGATTCCCGGCCAGGGCACATAGGAGAAGCGCCCATTTGCTTCTCAACCCCCCTCTCCTTACTCTCTGTCTCTTTCTTCCCCTCCCGCATCCAAGGCTCCATTGGAGTGAAGATTGCCCAGGCACTGGGGATGGCTCCTTGGCCTCTGCCCCAGGCGCTAGAGTGGCTCTGGTCGCGGCAGAGTGACGCCCCGGAGGGAAAGAGCATCGCCCCCTGGTGGGCAGAGCGTCGCCCCTGGTGGGCGTGCCGGGTGGATCCTGGTCGGGTGCATGCGGGAGTCTGTCTGACTGTCTCTCCCCGTTTCCAGCTTCAGAAAAATACAAAAAAAAAAAGAAGAAGAAAAACTGTCAATGAAATATATTCAACACATCTCTCATTCAGAGCAATTGTCACTCCTTCAAAAATGATAGACACCCTGCTTCAAAAAAATCAGTAAGGACAGAACAAACCTATGTCAGTGCTGGTCAACCTGGTCCCTTCCACCCACTAGTGGGCATTCCAGCTTTCATGGTGTGTGATAGTAAGTTGTTTTATAAAGATTTATTCTGCCAAACTTAGTGAAAATTCGACATAAAGTACTTGGTAAGTAATTATTATTATATGCTTTAACTTGCTGTAACTCTGCTTTATAAATTTTATAAAGTAAAGTTACTTCCTTACTTTATAAATCACCATTACTGTGGAACCGGTGGGCGGTTTGATAATTTTACTGCCAACAGAGATACAAAAGTGGGCGGTAGGTATAAAAGTTAACTATCTCTGCTTTATGTGAATTCTGCCTTGGTAGAGGATTTGCTCTACTGCGCAGCTGCGCTAGGATGTCATTCCTGAGATGACCACACGAGGGCGCCAGAGTATCGCGCTGACGGTATATTTGAGAAGAACAGCATTAGACTAGACACAGAGGTAACACATAGAAACGGTGTATCTTCCCCTCCTGGTCGTTATTCTAGAAATCCGCAACAAAAAATTAACTACAGAGCTCTTCTCGCTACAAGTTATCAAATGCAGTTCTCAATAACGCACAAAATAAATTAAACTGGCGGTTACAATGCCATTGGAACTGAAACGTAATACAAACACTGGGCACGACACACAGTCTTCCCTGCACAGATGAGCAAGAAAGAAAATCTGATGGTTCCCCACTTTCTCACTTTTTTTCAGAACCTATGTTACCACATCGAATGCACCTCATCTACACGCAGCCTCAGCGACCGCCTCCCTCGGAGCCTGGGTGGCGGTCCCCATGCCTCTTCCCACCGTGGCTCCGGACTGCGCGGTACTGAGCCCGCTCCGCACCTCTCTTCTCCCCGCCGCCGCCTCCCGCCTCCTTCCCGCGCGCCTCGGGCCTTGGGGACCCGCCATGCCCCTCTCCGTTCTTCTAGGTTTCAGGGACCCATTGAAATAGGAAAAACCACGGACTTTATAAAACTAAAATCAACTATTTTAAAAAATCTATTCACATAATAAAAACACAAGCCAGAAATGGAAAGAACATCTTTACTCACCATGTACCTGATGAAACATTTCTGTTCCATAAACCGACAAAAGCACAATGCATTTCTGATCAATACTCACATAGCACTCTAAAAGAAATAGCCCCACTGAAAATGAATTCGTATCTAAACAGACTCCAGGCGGAGGAATACATTGTGGACAAGAAAGCGTTCAGCGGCATGGGACCTCCTCCTGATCCTATAGAAATTCACGAATTGAACAGGTCAAGGTGGGAACTCACACCCTTGGCACATCACTTCTTTACCAAAAGGTTTCTATTTGCCATCACTGAACTGTGTCTGGCCACTCCATGCATCAGTAGGATCATACCTTTGACCTGCTTCCTCACAGTCCCCTCCTGCAAAATAGTAAGAGGACAAACTCTCCCCTACTTCCTCATCTTGTCTCGTTCGTGCTCTCAGGCTCACGTGGAATCCTCCCTCTTTTCTTTTATTTTACATGCATTAAAGAAATTAACCCCCCCCTCTCTCTCCCCTCTAAAATGAATAAAAGAAAAGAACAAACAAAAAATAATTAAAATAAAAAGACTGGGCTTTCCTGGTCAAAACACATATGGGAGTTGATGCTTTCTGCTCTTCCCCCGTTCTCTCTCTGTCTCTCTCTCTCCACTTTCCAAAATGTTTTTTTAAATAAAGAAACAAATAAAAAAGAAATTGTTACACTGAGAGTCTCTGCAAAATTGGAGATCTATTGTAGTAATATAATGTTATAGTAATTAAATATAGATTTATAGAAATATAAAAAATATGGAAGATATATGAAAGTAATTAAGATATAATATTAGAAATAAGGAAATTGAATAAAGTTATGCCATCTGGATAGGAATTAATATAGTGTGTGTAGATGTGATAAACAGATTCTGACTCTCAAGCAGGGCCTCGTTAGTGTGTGTATGAAGTTATACATAGATAAGAAGTGGCTGATGTCATAACTTTGTAAGTTAACTGTTGTAGTAATATAATGTTATAGTAATTAAATATATAGAAATATTAAAAAACAAAAATATGAAAGATATATAAAAGTAATTAAAAATATTTAAAATAATTAAGGAAATTAAATAATTTTATTTAATTAATATTGTGGGTGCAGATGTGATAAACAGACTGACTTTCAAGCAAAGCCCAGTTAGTGTGTGTGTGAAGTCATACTTAGATAAGTGGTCTGGCGTCATATCTCTGTAATGTGATAAACAGACTTTGACTTTCCAGCAGGGCCCAGTTAGTGTGTGTGTGAACTTATACATAGATAAGAAGTGGCTTGGTATCATAACTTTGTAAGTTAATGTAAATAAGAACATCTTAAAAAGTGATTTGATGGGCCTGACCTGTGGTGGTGCAGTGGATGAAGCGTTGAACTGGAAATGCTGAGGTCGCTGGATTGAAAACCTGGGCTTGCCTGGTCAAGGCACCTATGGGAGTTGATGCTTCCAGCTCCTCCCCCTTCTCTCTCTATCTCTCTCTCTCTCTGTCTCTCCTCTCTATCCCTCTCTGTCTCTCTCTCTCTCCTCTCTAAAAATGAATAAATAAAATAAAAAAATTTTAAAAAGTGATTTTATGCAAACATTTTAGTAGATTAACATAAAAGGGGTTCCCTGTGAGGAACTCCCAAAATGGTATGAGCAAATAATCCTGTAGATTGACACCTGTTAGAAGGCATTGGCCAGAAAAGGTACTAAAGCTGAGGTACCCCTGCTGCAGTAGTCGCCCAGACTCCAACGTTGATGTGGACTGTCTTCATGCCACTCTGAGCTCTCACCAAAGCCAGCTGAGAGGAGCACGCCGACAGGGCCCCCTTAAGCTGTACCCAGGCATGCCAAAAGGATTTGTGAGTAATAAATTGCCTGTGTGATTATTGTAATTAATTCGGTACAGAGCTGTTTTCAGATCCTTAGGTGATAGCACTGGGGTCACGCTCCACTGCCTGAGGGGGGAGGGGGAAAGAGAGAGAAGAGAAAAAAGGAGAGAGGTTGAGGGGGAAGTAGATGGTCCTTTCTTCCTGTGCCCTGACCCAGAATGGAACCTGCATTGTCCATACACTGGGCAGACAGTTTATCCACTGAGTGAATTGTCCAGGGCTATCTTTTTGATTTTTGTTCATTAAACTTTAGGTCTGCAGTTCTGGTTGGTCCTGGCACTTTGCAACTGGCTGCGTCCCTGAAAGACAATGAACGATCGAGGGCCCTGAAGGGTGTGGAGGTCAGAGGTGCACGGGGAGACCCGAGAGGCGGGGAGAGGCGACATGTGGGGTGGATGGACTCAGGCGCAGTTCGTAGCGTTTTAACTGAAGATTTTTATTTAAAAGCAATAGTAATTATATCAATAAGTTAATCAATTATTTATTCGCCATTGCTGTTTACAACCTCTTCCCACCTCTTGACCAATTTGTTGATGCTGTTCCTCCAAAAATCACCTCGTCTGGTGTAAAAGAATTTGTTGAGCCGGTTTTTAAGGACCGTTTGTTATCGAAGGTAACGACCTTCATATGGTATGACAGAGAGCGGAAAAGATGATAATCCGTCGGTGCAAGGTCCCCAGAACATGGTGGATGCAGAAGAACCTCCCATTCGAGCTTTGGAGTGTAGCTTTGACGACTTGTGTAACATGGGTCCTGTCCTTATTTTGAAGGAGTATGGTTTGACCATGTCGATCAGGTCTTTTCAGTGGAATAGCCTCATTCACGCGGTGTAGCTGTGCAATGTCAAGCTCCTTTTTGACCGTGGCATTCTTCTCGAGCACTTCTCAGTGCAACATGCCCTCCCTGTCCAGCCAAACGGATATCATGTTCTTCTTTAAATGAAGGTCCGACTTGACTCTCTGCTTTGACGTAACTCCTGGAGCCAACAATTTTTTCTTTGCTTCATATTGATGTATAGGCACCATTTCTCATCTCCCACGACAATTCAGTACAAAATGTGCTGTTTACAACCACGTGTTGCTCGATGGCGGGTGAGATGCTGAGAAGTAATTTGATGGCGACTTTCTTTCTATTATTTCGTAGAGATCGTGAGGCACCCAGGCTCCCAATTTTTCGGTAAATCCCATTGAATGAAGTTGATTGAGAATCGTTTCATGACCTCAGTTCATTTTTTCACCAATTTATGACTGTTTTGGTGACCATTCTCCTTCAAAAGTGATTTGAGACGTTTTTCATTGAATTTAGAAAACTTTCCCCTGCGGGACATGTCATCGATGTAAAAGTCGCCATTTTTGAACTTTGCAAACCATTTCCGTGCTGTAGACTCGCTTATGACACCTTCTCCATACACGTCGCAAATGTCCCGGGCTGCTTCAGCAGCTTTTTGACCTCGATGAAAAGCAAAGAAGAGAAGGTGTCAAAAATGTTGATTTTTACCTCCTGGGTATTCCATTTCTAACCCTCAAAACAAATAAAAATTAAATAACTCAAAAAAACAATGAACATAGTTTAGTAGAGCAGAAAGAGTTTTATGGATTGAATACTTACCCTTTTCTGAACAGCAAACAAATCCTTGTAAAATAAAAAATATATATAAAAACGCTACGAACTTATTCCCCAAACCAAATAGCTTATAAGTTATAGAAGTAAAAACTACATAAGGAAACCTATACAAAAATGCAGTGATGAATATATTTTAGGGCAAGAAAACCTTAAAATGCACAGCCTTTCCACCGACAGTAAAACCAGGATACTAAATAAAATCCAGAGAAAATAAAAAAAAATGTTCACAGCTTGAGCAAGTGATGGTGCAGTGGTTAGAGCATTTGACTGGAATGCAAAGGACCCAGGTTTGAAATCCCAAGGGCACCAGCTTGAGCGACGGCTCATGTAGTTGGAGCAAAGCTCACCAGATTGAGCCCGAGGTCGCTGCATTGAGCAAGCGGTCACTCGATCAGCTGTAGCCCACTGTTCAAGGCATATATGAGACAGGAGTCAATGAATACGTAAGGTGTCACAACAAAAAACTAATGATTGATCTCTGACCTGGCAAATAATAAAAAAATCTCTCCATTTCTGTTTGTCTATCTCTATATATCCCTCTCTTTGACTTTCTCCCCGTCTCTGTAAAAAATAAAAGAAAAAAGAAAAGTTCACCGAGACATTTGGAGAGTGTATACAATATTTCCCAATGAGTAAGACTCATCATTTTTGAAAAATATGGGGTTAGAAAACTGAGTGTCTCTTATACAGTGATTGTAGTATTTTATTTTACTTGCAATTTTCGTTTATGAGCATTTCTTCTCATTTTCTCAAAATTTGTGCCCCAAAATTAAGATGCGTCTTATACAGGGAGGCTTCTTATAATTGGGGAAATATGGTACTTTACGAACTTATCATTGATTTTCTCTTAGGGTGAGATTTAGAAAAACATAATTCATTCTTTCATTCATTTTAAGCTGCAAAAGCAACAACAAAAAAGCTCATTTTTCTTTTATTTCTTTATTGATGTTAGAGGTAGGATAGAGGGGGAGAAAGACAGACAGATAGTCAGAAACATTTATCTGTTTTGGTATGTGCCTTGACCCAGGAGCAAACCTATGATATTAGCATATAGGTGTGATGCATTAACTACTGAGCTCTCTGGTGAGAGCAACACATTGTCTTTAGGGAAAAAGTTTTACTGGAGAAAACCAGAGGTAATTAAAATATAAAATTATAATTTAGTCTCCTGTGGCGAAAAAAACAGAAGACATTTCTTTGCCCTTAAATTTCAGGGGCATAAGCACTATTTTTAATTTTTAGCAAAAAGTGACCCCTTTTCTAACATGCACTTTCTCTTGTTCCGTGGCAGAAGTCTAGACTGAGAGACCTAAGCTTGGACATCAAAATTTATCTGAGCATTGGTCATAACATACACACTAGGTTCTATTGCTCTCAGAATACATCAAAGAATCTTTGCTTCATAACTTCTCTATATTCTCAGCTTTATACCTGAGTACCAGCCTTGCTGAAAAACCGAGTCTTATATCTCAGCTCTCCTTTCTGAGAAACTGATATACTGAACCTCGCCATAATAAATAATAAGTGACACCAAAGATATTGCACTACAAAATACAGTGCTTGTTTCAACTTATGACTACTTTCTTTATGTATATTTTTTTCTTCTGTTTACTTCAGGACAGTGTAGTATTTATAAAGACAGAAAGTAAGTCTATGTCATTCACTATAGGCATCCAGTGACGAGCACTGTGCCTGGCACATAATAAAAATACAATAAGTGTTTCCTGAATGAATGAATAAATAGTCATTTGCATATGTACACAGATATCCAGAAATGACAGACAATGTAGACCCAGAGAAAAATGCTCTTGTGCAATACACGACTATGAACACAGATGTACACACACCCAGTGAACCTGAGTATATACACAAAGAAAAATATAATTGGTACACAAAAAATACAGAAAGAAAATGTCCTAGTACGAACAGAAGATATATCTGTATGAAAATGTGTTGTTGTTGTTGTTGAGATCATTTTTCCTGCACTTCTGCAATTAGAATATTTTTCTAAAATAGAAAAGCTGCTAAAATTCAACATACGTTTCAAATCAAAACACATCCTATTTTACAATACACAAAGTAGTTTTATATAAAAGGAATTAAAAACTCAGAAGTTAAAAGAGTAAAATGGGAAGTCATTGAGTGCCGGAAAATGAATTCCCTACACAAGTGCCTGGTATATGGTGGGCACTTTCAAAGACTTTATGAAACAATGGCTACAAACAAAGAAGAGAAAGGGCATGAACCGAGAGATTTTAAGAAAACGAACCACTAAGAATACACAAAAAGTTTACAGAAACGTCCAATTGAAATCAACGTTCATAGACAATGTTCCTATCAAACTATTCCTTTGAACCTTTACTGAGGCGTGATTCCTAAAATTCACAGAAGTTGGCAGCAGAGAAGCACTTGTAACACAGAACATTATTGTGTGTGCTATGGAGCAAGTTCCAGCCAAATTCAGAGGACTGAAATGATACCAAGTATATCTCCTGTTTTCACTACACTTAACATTGAAAGTAGTAGCAAGAAGTAACCAGAAATTCTTTCTAATTGCAAGTTATAAAAGTTTCTTTTAGAGAGTCTTGGATTCAACATTGATAGATAAAGCACAACGCCCATCTGCTGTATTTTTCAAGCTGTTATTCACAAGGTGAAAACGAGGTGGCAGCAGAGAAGGAATTGGGAAAAATTTACCAGAGATAATCCTGTATGTACTTTCAAGCAAGTTTCAACTACCTCTAACCTTAGAACTGATCTAAATCATGTTTCTTGGTGACATTGCACACAATATGGTCAACAGTAATAGAAATCAACAAAAAATCCTTTTTTTTTAAGGTATGGAAATTCACTGGTAAACGACCTTCTTCTCAAGATCACAGTTCAAGTTAAAAAATACCTTACAATTAATGGAAATATAAACTACATAAGGAAACCTATGGAAAAATGCAGTGATGAATATATTTTAGGGCAAGAAAACCTTAAAATACACAGTCTTTCCACACGTACTAACAACCAGGATACTAAATAAAATCCAGAGAATGTAAAAGAAAAAAATGTTCACAGCATGAGCAGGCGGAAGTGCAGTGGTTAGAGCATTTTACTGGAATTCAAAGGACCCAGGTTTGAGATCCCAAGGAGCGCCAGCTTGAGTGTCGGGCTCATGTCATTTGAGAAAATCTCACCAGCTTGACCCCAAGGTCGCTGGCTCGAGCACGGGGTCCCTCGCTCATCTGTAGCCCCCTGTTCAAGGCATATATGAGACAGGAGTCAATGAACACGTAAGATGTCACAACGAAAAACAGATGATTGATCTGTGACCTGGCAAATAATAAAAAAATCTCTACATTTCTGTATTTCTGTCCCTATATATCCCTCTCTCTGACTCTCTCCCTGTGTCTGTAAAAAAAGAAAAGAAAAAAGAACTGTTCACAGAGACATTTGGAGAGTGAATACCATATTTCCCCATGAGTAAGACTCATCATTTTTGAAAAATATGGGGTTAGAAAATTGAGTGCCTCTTATACAGTGGTTGTATTATTTTTACTTGCATTTCCTGTTTATTCACATTTGTCGTCATTTTCTCAAACTTTGTGCCCCAAAATTAAGGTGCGTCTTGTACAGGTAGGCTTTTTATACATGGGGATATATGGTCCTTTCAAACTTACCATTCATTTCTTCTTGGGGTGAGATTTTCAAATACATCATTCATTCTTCTAGGCAATTTGAGGTGCAAAAACAACAACAAAAAAGACACTGTCATTTTTTCTTTTATATATTTTTTAATGTTAGAGGCAGAATAGAGAGGGAAAAAAGGAATCAGATAGTCAGTATTTGCATACGTACACAGATATCCACAAGTGACAGGCACTTTGAACCCAGAGAGATATGCTTATGTGCAATGCACATCTATGCACACAGATGTACACACACCCAGTGAACTTGAATATGTACACAAAGAGAAATATAACAAGTACTCAAAGAATTCAGAAAAAAAAATGTCCTTGTATGAAGAGTAGATATATCTGTATGAAAACCTTCTGTTGTTGTTTTTGAGATCATTTTTCTCGTACTTCTGCAAAAAGAATACATTTTTTATAATAGAAAAGCTGTTAAAATTCAACATACCTGTCAAATCAAAGCTCATGCTATTTTACAATACACGAAGTAGATTTATATAAAAGGAAATAAAATGACAGAATTTAAAAGAGTAGAATGGGAAGACATTTAGTGCCGGGAAATGAGTTCCCTACACAAGTGCCTGGTATATGATGGGCACTTTCAAAGGCTTTATGAAAGCAAGGCTTGAAACAAAGAAGAGAAAGGGCATGAACCGAGAGATTTTAAGAAAAAGAACCACTAAGAATACACATAAAGTTGACAGAAAAGGCCAATTGAAATCAAAGTTTATAGACAATGTTCCTACCAAACTATTCCTTTGAACCTTTACTGAGGCGAGATTCCTAAGATACACACCAGGTGGCAGCAGAGAAGCACTTGTAACAGAGACCATTATTGTGTGTGCTATGGGGCAAGTTCCAGACAAATTCAGAGGACTGAAATGATACCACGTATATCTCCTGTTTTCACTAGAGTTAACGTTGAAAGTAGTAGTAAGAATAACAAGAAATTCCTTCTCTTTGCAAGTTATAAAAGTTTTTTTTAGAGAGTATTGGATTCAACATTGATAGATAAAGCACAACGCCGAACTGCTTTATTTTTCAAGGTAAATTGCTGTGAGCTGTTATTCACAAGGTGAAAACGAGGTGGCAGCAGAGAAGGCAATTGGGAAACATTTACCACAGATAATCCTGTATGTACTTCCAAGCAATTTTCAACTACCTCTAATCTTAGAATTGATCTAAATCATTTTTCTTGGTGATATTACACTTAATATAGTCAACAGTAATAGAAATTAACTAAAAATCCTTTTTTTTTTTAAGGTATGGAAATTCACTCGAAAACGACCCCCTTCTCAAAATCACAGTTCAAGTTAAAAAATACCTTACAATTAATGGAAATATAAACTACATAAGGAAACCTATGGAAAAATGCTGTGATGAATATATTTTAGGGCAAGAAAACCTTAAAATACACAGTCTTTCCACACATACTAAGAACCATGATACTAAATAAAATCCAGAGAATGTAAAAGAAAAAAATGTTCACAGGTTGAGCAGGCGGAGGCACAGTAGTTAGAGCATTTGACTGGAATTCAAAGGACCCAGATTTGAGATCCCAAGGGCGCCAGCTTGAGCATCGGGCACATGTCGTTTGAGCAAATCACACCAGGTTGAGCCCAAGGTCGCTGGCTCGAGCACGTGGTCCCTCGCTCATCTGTAGCCCCCTGTTCAATGCACATATGACATACGAGTCAATGAACATGTAAGATGTCACAATGAAAAACAGATGATTGATCCGTGACCTGGCAAATAATAAAAAGATCTCTACTTTTCTTTCTTTCTGTCCCTATATATCCCTCTCTCTGACTCTCTCCCTGTGTCTGTAAAAAGAGAAAAGAATAAAGAACTGTTCACAGAGACATTTTGAGAGTGTATACCATATATCCCCATGAGAAAGACTCATCATTTTTGAAAAATATGGGGTTAGAAAATTGAGTGCTTTCTTATACAGTGGTTGTATTATATTTACTTGCATTTTCTGTTTATTCGCATTTGTTGTCATTTTCTCAAACTTTGTGCCCCAAAATTAAGTTGTGTCTTATACAGGGAGTCTTGGTATACATGGGGATATATGGTACTTTCAAACTTACCATTCATTTCTTCTTGGGGTGAGATTTTGAAGTACATCATTCATTCTTCTAGGCAATTTAAGCTGCAAAAACAACAACAAAAAAGCCACTGTCATTTTTTTATTTATTTATTAATGTTATTGGCAGAATAGAGGAGGGAAAAGATAATCAGATAGTCAGAAACATCAATCTGTTTCAGAATGCGCCTTGACCCAGGAGCCAACTTATGACAATAGCGTATAGGTGTGAGGTATTAACTACTGAGCTCTCTGGTGAAAGCAAGCCATTGACTTTTGGAGAAAGATTTTACTAGAGAAAACCAGAGGTAATTAAAATATAAAATGATAATTTAGTCTTCTGTGGCAAAAACACAAGAAGACTTTTTTTCCTCTTAAATTCAGGGGCATAAACAATATATCTAATTGTTTAACAGAAAGTGACCCCTTTTCTAACAAGCGCTTTTGCTTGTGCCTTGGCAGCAGTCCAGACTGAAAGACCTCCTAATCTTGGACATCAGAATTTATCTGAGCATTGGTCATAACATACAAGCTAGGTTCTTTTGCTCACAGAACAAGGTCTTTGAATCATAAATTCTATACTTTCTCAGTTTTATACTTGAGAACACGCATTGTTGAAAAACCGAGTCTTATTTCTCAGCTCTGCCCTCTGAGAAACTGATACAATGAACCTCGCCATAATAAATCATAACTGATAGCAAAGATATTACACTACCAAATAAAGTGCTTGTTTTAACTTACAATTATTTTATTTATGTATATATTTTTTCTATCTACCCCAGGTCAGTGTTGTATTCATAAAGACGGAAAGAAAGTCTATCTCATTCACTATAGGCTTCCAGTGTCAAGCAGAGTGTCTGGCACATAATAGAAATAAAATAAGTGTTTCCTGAATGAATGAATAAATAGGCGTTTTCTTACATACACAGATATCCACAAATGACAGGCACATTGACTCCAGAGAGTTATGCTCATGTGCAATGCACATCTATGCACACAGATGTACACACACCCAGTGAACTTGAATATGTACACAAAGAGAAATATAACAAGTACACAAAGAATTGATTAAGAAAATGTCCTAATATGAACAGTAGATATATCTGTATGAAAACCTGTTGTTGTTGCTTTTGAGATCATTTCTCTCGTACTTCTGCAATAAGAATACATTTCTTTATAATAGAAAAGCTGTTAAAATTCAACATACCTGTCAAATCAAAGCACATGCTATTTTACAATACACGAAGTAGTTTTATATAAAAGGAAATAAATGACAGAATTTAAAAGAGTAGAATGTGAAGTCATTGAGTGCCGAGAAATGAGTTCCCTACACAAGTGCCTGGTTTATCATGGGCACTTTCAAAGACTTTATGAAAGCGTGGCTGGAAAAAAAGAAGAGAAAGGGCATGAACCGAGAGATTTTAAGAAAACGAACCATAAGAATACACAAAAAGTTTACAGAAAAGGCCAATTGAAAACAACGTTTATAGACAACGTTCCCCCCAAAATATTCCTCTGAACCTTTACTTAGGCGTGATTCCTAAGATACACACCAGGTGGCAGCAGAGAAGCACTTGTAACAGAGACCATTATTGTGTGTGCTATGGAGCAAGTTCCAGCCTAATTCAGAGAACTGAAATGATACCACGTATATCTCCTGTTTTTACTACAAGTAACTTTGAAAGTAATAGCAAGAAGTAACCAGAAATTCCTTCTATATGCAAGTTATAAAAGTTTTTTTTTAGAGGTTCTTGGATTCAACATTGATAGATAAGGTACAATGCCCAACTGCTGTATTTTTCAAGGTAAACTGCTGTGTCCTGTTATTCATAAGGTGAAAACAAGGTGGCAGCAGAGAAGGCAATTTGGAAACATTTACCACAGATAATCCTGTATGTACTTTCAAGCTATTTTCAACTACCTCTAATCTTGGAATTGATCTAAATCATGTTTCTTGGTGACATTACACTTAATATAGTCAACTGTAATAGAAATTAACTAAAAATCCTTTTTTTAAGGTACAGAAATTCACTGGTAAACGACACCCTTCTCAAAATCACAGTTCAAGTTACAAAATACCTTAAAATTAATGGAAATATAAACTACATAAGGAAACCTATGGAAAAATGCAGTGATGAATATATTATAGGGTAAGAGAACCTTAAAATACACAGTCTTTCTACACGTACTAAGAACCAGGATACTAAATAAAATCTAGAGAAAGTAAAAGAAAAAAATGTTCAAAGTTTGAGCAGGCGTTTGCGCAGTGGTTAGAGCATTACACTCGAATGCAAAGGACCCAAGGTTCAGATCCCAAGGACTCCAGCATGAGCGTCGGCTTATGTAGTCTGAGCAAAGCTCACCAGCTTGAGCTCAAGGTCGCTGGCACTAGCAAGCAGTCACCTGATCAGCTGTAGCCCTCTGTTGAAGGCACATATGAGACAGGAGTCAATGAACACATAAGGTGTCACAAGAAATAACTGATGATTGAAGTTGACCTGGCAAATAATAAAAAAAAATCTCTCCATTTCTGTCTGTCTGTCCCTATATATCAATATCTCTGACTCTCTCCTTGTCTCTGTAAAAAAAGAAAGAAAAAATACTGTTCACAGAGACATTTGGAGAGTGTATACCATATTTCCGCATGAGTAAGACTCATCATTTTTGAAAAATATAGAGTAAGAAAACTGCGTGCCTCTTATACAGTGCTTGAAGAATTACTTTACTTGCACTTCCCATTTATTCGCGTCTTTTATCATTTTCTCAAACTTTGTGCCCCCAAATTAATGTGCGTCTTATGCAGGGAGGCTTCTTATTCATAGGGAAATATGGTACGTTACAAACTTACCATTGATTTCCTCTTGGGGTGAGATTTAGGAAAACAAAATTCATTCTTCTATGCAATTTAATCTGCAAAAACAACAACAAAAAAGCCACTGTCATCTTTTCTTTTATTTATTTATTAATGTTAGAGGCAGGATAATGGGTGAAAAAGACAGACAGATAGTCAGAAAATCAATATGTTTCAATATGTGCCTTGACCCAGGAGCAAACCTATGACATTAGCGCATAAGTGTGAGGCTTTAACTACTTAGATTTCTGGTGAGAGCAAGTTTTTGTCTTTTGGGGAAAAATTTACTAGAGAAAACCTGAGGTAATTAAAACATAAAAAGATAATTTATTCTTCTGTGGCGACAACACAAGTAGACATTTCTTTGCTCTTAAATTTCAAGTGCATAAACAATATTTCTAATTGTTTAGCAGAAAGTGACCCATTTCCTACCATGCACTTTCCCTTTTTGCCGTGGCAGCAATCCAGACTGAGAGACCTTTTAAGCTTGGACAACAGAATTTATCTGAGCATTGTTCACAACATACAAGCTAGGTTCTTTTTTCTTTTTTTTTTCTTTTTTCTGAAGCTGGAAACAGAGAGAGACAGTCAGACAGACTCCCGCATGTGCCCGACCGGGATCCATCCAGCACGAGTACCAGAGGCGATACTCTGCCCACAAGGGGGCCATGCTCTGCCCATCCTGGGCGTCTCCATGTTGCAACCAGAGCCACTCTAGCGCCTGAGGCAGAGGCCAAAGAGCCATCCCCAACACCAGTGCCATCTTTGCTAAAATGGAGCCTTGGCTGATGGAAGTGGAAGAGAGAGAATGAGAGGTAAGTGTGGCAGAGGGATGGAGAAGCAAATGGACACTTCTCCTGTGTGCCCTGGCCGGGAATTGAACCTGGGTCCTCTGCAAGCTAGGCCGATGCACTAACACTAAGCCAACCGGCAAGGGCCAAGCTAGGTTCTTTTGCACACAGAACACCTCCCAGGTTCTTTGATTCATAACTTCTATATTTTCTCAGTTTTATACCTGAGAACACGCATTGCTGAAAAACCGAGCCTTATGTCTCAGCTCTGCCTTCTGAGAAACTGATACACTGAACCTCACCATAATAAATCATAACTGACACCAAAGATATTGCACTACCAAATACAGTGCTTCTTTCAACTTACAATTATTTTATTTATGTATATGTATTTTTTTGTCTTCCGCAGGACAGTGTTGTATTCATAAAGAGAGAAAGTAACTCTATCTCTTTCACTATAGGCATCCAGTGTCGAGCACAGTGCCTGGCACATAATAGAAACACAATAAGTGTTTCCTGAATGAATGAATAAATAGTCATTTGCATATGTACACAGATAGCAACAAATGACAGACACTGTGGACAAGAGAGATATGCTCATGTGCAATGCACATCTATGCACACAAATGTACACACACTCAGAGAACCTGAGTACATACACAAAGAGAAATATAACAGGAACGCAAAGAATTCAGAAAGAAAATGTCCTAATATGAACAGGAGATATATCTATGAAAATCTGTTGTTGTTGTATTTGAGATCATTTTTCTTGCACTTCTGCAATAAGAATGCAATTTTTTATAATAGAATAGCTGTTAAAATTCAACATACCTTTCAAATCAAGCACATCCTATTATACAATACACGAAGTACTTTTATATAAAAGGAAATAAAATGACAGAATTTAAAAAAGTAGAATGGGATGTCATTGAGTGCAGGGAAATGATTTCCTAGCACAGTGCCTGGTATGTGATGGGCACTTTCAAATGTTTTATGAAAGTATGGCTGGAAACAAAGAAGAAAAAGTCGATGAACTGAGAAATTTTAAGAAAACAAACCACTAAGGTTACACAAAATCTTTACAGAAATGGCAAATTGGAATCAACATTTACAGACAATGTTCCCTACCAAATTATTCCTTTGATGCCGGGGTCCAGCCCCGGGGGGGATCCAGGGGTCCCACAGGAGGAGACAGCGTCAGCGAAAATGGAGTGAGAGAGCCGAATTCTTTTCTTTCTCTTTATTCTCCGGATAGCATTTACTGCCAGGCATCTCTACCAAATGCTAGTATAGCTCCCTTTTTACACACGCACACCGAGTTACAATCACATGGTGTTAATTATTACTTTTGTTTCACTATGTTTTCATGTTTCCGGATAACAGTTCATTTACATCTATGAGTCGCAAGTCAGGTAGCAAATCATTCAAAATACAAAATAACTTGAATAGCCATAACAACATCAGTAAAAGC
This sequence comes from Saccopteryx leptura, assembly GCF_036850995.1. NCBI lineage: Eukaryota > Metazoa > Chordata > Mammalia > Chiroptera > Emballonuridae > Saccopteryx > Saccopteryx leptura. The sequence goes on along the minus strand of NW_027095783.1, from coordinate 9,534 downwards.
TTTTAGAGTATTAGTTCTAAAAGGCTTGCTTCTAAAGAAATTAACATAACATCAAGAATAGCTTTCACCCAAAGATATGCAGAGTGCACTTGCAAGATAGCCCAGCAGCAACACAAGACATTCCATGGATTTCCCTACTTTTTTAAATCTCATGAGAACATCTCATTGAGAAAGCCTAGCAATTGCCTTTAGTCAAAAGAAAATTCTCTTAGTAAAACATTCTTTTCTTGCTGACTAGGCTCACATCCTAGGCCACACAATGGGCCATCCTACTATACCTTATCTAAGATACTATTGTCTAATCAAATATTACTTATTTATTATATTTAAACACTAGTTAAGTTTTGACTCTATTCTTCTCAGAATATATCACTATTTGCAGATCAAAGAAGAAAGGAATGTTTCTCTACTTATCACATGAAAACGCTAGGGAGGAAAAATGTTAAGTGAAGGCCTAAGGGTGCTCTGTGCACAGCCACTGCTTACTACCCATTCACAAGTCACAATCTATTCTTTTTAACATGATTAAAAAGGAATTCTCCTACAAACTTTAACCCTTTACGAGGGATATCATAGCCAGCCTCTTATGTCTATGAGCCCAGTTCAAGAGGCTTACAGGCTTTTCTGTGGAACTCACACCCTCTGTCTCATTTCCAAAGAAATCACTACGAATCTACAGGGAAAGCACGGTACTATTATCCCTGTGCCACAAATAATAGCACACACCCAGAAAAGGGGGGATATAGGGCCAGATTAATTTAAAATGTCAAAGGGGGGAGTATCGTTGTGCCTATCCTTTGTGGTGACTTTGTCACCCCGCAGCCATTGGTCTTCTCTGCTGTGACTTTGTCAATCAGCAGTTTTTGGTTTCCTCTGCTGTGACCTTGTCAGCCAGCAGTTGTGGGTCTTCTTCTGCTGTGACCTTGTCAGCCAGCAGTTGTGGGTCTTCTTCTGCTGTGACCTTGTCAGCCAGCAGTTGTGGGTCGGCTCCCGACACTTTGAACCTGAACTGAAGCGTGATTCCAAAGATGCATACGAGGTGGAAGCAGAGAAGCACATTATTGAATGTGCTATGGAGCAAGTTCCAGCCAAATTCAGAGGACTGAAATGATACCAAGTATATCGCTTGTTTTCACTACAGTTAACGTTGATAGTAGTTGCAAGCAGTAACCAGAAATTCCGTCTATTTGCAAGTTATAAAAGTTTCTTCTAGATAGCCTTGGATTCAACATTGATAGATATCGCACAACACCCAACTGATGTATTTTTTACGGTAAGCTCCTTTGAGCTGTTATTCACATGGTGAAAACGAGGTTGCAGCAGAGAAGCACACTTGGGAGACATTTACCACAGATAAGCCTGTATGTACTTTCAAGCAAGTTTTAACTACCTCTAACCTTAGAATTGATATAAATCATGTTTCTTGGTGTCATTACACTTAATATAGTAAACAGTAATAGAAATTAACTAAAAATCCTTTTTTTTAAGGTAAAGAAATTCACTCCTAAATGACCCTTTCTCAAAATAAAGTTCGAGTTACAAAATACCTTAAAATTAATGGAAATAAAAACTACATAAGGAAAGCAATGGAAAAATGCAGTGATGAATATATTTTAGGGCGAGAAAACCTTAAAATACACAGTCTTTCCACACTTACTAAGAACCAGGATACTAAATAAAATGTAGAGAAAGTAAAAGAAAAAAATGTTCACAGCTTGAGCAGGCAATTGCGCAGTGGTTAGAGCATTACACTGGATTGCAAAGGACCTAAGGTTCAGATCCCAAGGACTCCAGCATGAGCGTCGGCTCATGTCGTCTGAGCAAAGCTCACCAGCTTGAGCTCAAGGTCGCTGGCTCTAGCAAGCAGTCACCCGATCAGCTGTAGCCCTCTGTTGAAGGCACATATGAGACAGGAGTCAATGAACACATAAGGTTGTCACAAGAAATAACTGATGATTGAACTGTGACCTGGCAAATAATAAAAAAATCTCTCCATTTCTGTCTGTCTGTCCCTATATATCAATCTCTCTGACTCTCTCCTTGTCTCTATAAAAAAAGAAAAGAAAATATACTGTTCACAGAGATATTTGGAGAGTGTATACCATATTTCCCCATGAGTAAGACTCATCATTTTTGAAAAATATAGAGTAAGAAAACTGCGTGCCTCTTATACAGTGGTTGAAGAATTTTTTTACTTGCACTTCCCGTTTATTTGCGTTTGTTATCATTTTCTCAAACTTTGTGCCCCCAAATTAAGGTGCATCTTATGCAGGGAGTCTTCTTATTCATAGGGAAATATGGTACGTTACAAACTTACCATTGATTTCCTCTTGGGGTGAGATTTAGGAAAACAAAATTCACTCTTCTATGCAATTTAATCTGCAAAAACAACAACAAAAAAGCCACTGATATTTTTTCTTTTATTTATTTATTAATGTTAGAGGCAGGATAGAGGGGAAAAAAGGCAGACAGATAGTCAAAAAATCAATCTGTTTCGGTATGTGCCTTGACCCAGGATCAAACCTATGACATTAGCGTATAGGTGTGACGCTTTAACTACTGAGATCTCTGGTGACAGCAAGATTTTGTCTTTTGGGGAAAAAATTTACCAGAGAAAACCAGAGGTAATTAAAACATAAAATGATAATTTATTCTTTTGTGGTGACAACACAAGAAGACATTTCTTTGCTCTTAAATTTCAGGGGCATAAACACTATTTCTAATTGTTAAGCAGAAAGTGACCCCTTTCCTACCATGCACTTTCCCTTTTTGCCATGGCAGAAATACAGACTGAGAGAACTTTTAAGCTTGGACATCAGAATTTATCTGAGCATTGTTCACAACATAGAAGCTATGTTCCTTTTTATTTTTTTTTCTTTTTCCTGAAGTTGGAAACAGGGAGAGACAGTCAGACAGACTCCCGCATGTGCCCGACCGGGATCCACCGGGCTCGCCAACTAGAGGCGATGCTCTGCCCACCAGGGGGTGATGCTCTGCATATCCTGGGCGTCGCCATGTTGTTACCAGAGCCACTCTAGCGCCTGAGGTAGAGGCCACAGAGCCATCCCCAACGCCTGTGCCATCTTTGCTAAAATGGAGCCTTGGCTGATGGGAGGGGAAGAGAGAGACAGAGAGGAAAGCGCAGCAGCGGCGTGGAGAAGCAAATGGGTACTTCTCCTATGTGCCCTGGCCAAGAATCGAACCTGGGTCTTCCACACGCTAGGCCGATGCTCTAACGTTGATCCAACCGGCCAAGGCCAAGCTAGGTTCTTTTGCTCACAGAACACCTCCCAGGGTCTTTGATTCATAATTTCTATATTTTCTCAGTTTTATACTTGAGAACATGCATTGCTGAAAAACCGAGCCTTATTTCTCAGCTCTGCCTTCTGAGAAACTGATATACTGAACCTCGCCATAATAAATCATAACTGACACCAAAGGTACTGCACTACCAAATACAGTGCTTCTTTCAACTTATGATTATTTTATTTATGTATATACTTTTCTCTGTCTCCCGCAGGACAGTGTCATATTCATAAAGACAGAAATAACTTTATCTCATTCACTGTAGGCTTCCAGTGTCGAGCACAGTGCCTGGCACATAATGGAAACATTATAAGTGTTTCCTGAATGAGTGAAAAAATAATCATTTGCATATGTACACAGATAGCAACAAATGACAGACACTGTAGACAAGAGATATATGTTTATGGGCAACGCACATCTATGCACACAGATGTAAACACACACAAAGAACCTGAGTATATACACAAAGAGAAATATAACAGGATCGCAAAGAATTCGGAAAGAAAATGTCCTCATATGAACAGTAGATATATCTGTATAAAAATCTGTTGTTGTTGTATTTGAGATCACTTTTCTTCCACTTATGCAATAAGAATACTTTTTTTATATTAGAAAAGCTGTTAAAATTCAACATACCTTTCAAATCAAGCACATCCTATTATACAATACACGAAGTTGTTTTATATAAAAGGAAATAAAATGACAGAATTTAAAAAAGTAGAATGGGAAGTCATTGAGTGCAGGGACATGAGTTCCTGGCACAGTGCCTGGTATATAATGGGCAATTCCAAATGCCTTATGAAAGCATGGCTGGAAACAAAGAAGAAAAAGCGGATGAACTGAAAGATTTTAAGAAAACAAACACATAAGGTTACACAAAACTTTACAGAAATGGCAAATTGGAATCAACATTTACAGACAATGTTCCCTACCAAATTATTCCTTTGAACCTGTACTGAAGCGTGATTCTGAAGATGCATACGAGGTGGCAGCAGAGAAGCACATTATTGAATGTGCTATGGAGCAATTTCCAGCCAAATTCAGAGGATTGAAATGATACCAAGTATATCTCTTGTTTTCACTACAGTTAACGTTGAAAGTAGTTGCAAGCAGTAACCAGAAATTTCTTCTATTTGCAAGTTATAAAAGTTTCTTCTAGATAGCCTTGGATTCAACATTGATAGATATCGCACAACACCCAACTGATGTATTTTTCAAGGTAAGCTGCTCTGAGCTGTTATTCACAGGGTGAAAATGAGCTGGCAGCAGAGAAGCACACTTGGGAAACATTTACCACAGATAAGCCTGTATGTTCTTTCAAGCAAGTTTTAACTACCTCTAACCTTAGAACTGATATAAATCATGTTTCTTGGTGTCATTACACTTAATATAGTAAACAGTAATAGAAATTAACTAAAAATCCTTTTTTTTAAGGTAAGGAAATTCACTCCTAAATGACCCCCTTCTCAAAATAAAGTTCAAGTTACAAAATACCTTAAAATTAATGGAAATAAAAACTACATAAGGAAAGCAATGGAAAAATGCAGTGATGAATATATTTTAGGGCGAGAAAGTCTTAAAATACAGTCTTTCCACACGTACTAAGAACCGGGATACTAAATAAAATCTAGAGAAAGTAAAAGAAAAAAATGTTCACAGCTTGAGCAGGCAATTGCGCAGTGGTTAGAGCATTACACTGGAATGCAAAGGACCCAAGGTTCAGATCCCAAGGCCTCCAGGATGAGCGTCGGCTGATGTCGTCTCAGCAAAGCTCACCAGCTTGAGCTCAAGGTCGCTGGCTCTAGCAAGCAGTCACCGGATCAGCTGTGGCCTCCCGTTGAATGCACATATGGGACAGGAGTCAATGAACACGTAAGGTGTCACAAGAACAAACTGATGGTTGAACTGTGACCTGGTGCCGGGGTCCAGCCCCGGGGGGGATCCAGATGTCCCACAGGAGGAGAAGGCATTGACAAAAATGGAGTGAGAGAGCCATATTCTTTTCTTTCTCTTTATTTTCTGGTTAGCATTTTCTGCCAGGTATCTCTGCTCAATGCTAGTATAGCTCCCTTTTTATACACACACAGAGTTACAATCACATGGTGTTAAATATTGCTTTTGTTTCACTATGTTTTCATGTTTCCGGATAACAGAAACATGAAAATTTACATCTATGAGTCAGAAATCAGGTAGCAAATCATTCAAAATAACTTCAATAACAACATCAGTTATAGCTTTTAAAGTATTAGTCTGTTGTGAATTAAGAGGCAGAAAGAGATTTAGCAGACGACTAACAATGGACCACTGCTTGCTCACGTAAATGGCCTTGAGTTTATGCAGTGTCCTACAAGATTCTGAAAGGCTTGCCTTTAAAGAAATTAACATAATATTAAGAATAGCTTTCACCCAAAGATATGCAGAGTGCACTTGCAAGATAGCCCAGCAGCAACACAAGACATTAACTGTTATTACTTTCTATATTTTATTTAAACACTAGTTAAGTTCTGACTCTATTCTTCTCAGAATATACCACTATTTTCAGATCAAATAAGCAGGAAGAAAGGAATGTTTCTCTACTTATCACATGAAAAGTCTAGGGAGGAAAAAATGTTAAGTGAAGGCCGAAGGGTGCTCTGTGCACAGCCACTGCCTCCTAAGTCACAATTTATTCTTTTTAACATGATTAAGAAGGAATTCTCCTACAGACTTAACCCTTTACGAGGGATATCATAGCCAGCCTCTTATGTCTATGAGCCCAGTTCAAGGGGCTTACAGGCTTTTCTGTGGAACTCACACCCTCTGTCTCATATCCAAAGAAATCACTATGAATCTACAGGGAAAGCACGGTATTATTATCCCTGTGTCACAAATAATAGCACACACCCAGAAAGGGGGGGATATAAGGCCAGATTAATTCAAAAAGTCAAAGAGGGAAGTATCCTTGTGCCTTTCCTTTGTGGTGACTTTGTCACCCCACAGCCATTGGTTTTCACTCAGTGACTTTGTCACGCGCAGCAATTGGTCTTCTCTGCTGTGACTTTGTCAATCAGCAGTTTTTGAACTTCTTCTGCTATGACCTTGGCAGCGAGGAGTTGTGGGTCTTCTTCTGCTGTAACCTTGTCAGCCAGCAGTTGTGGGTATTCTTCTGCTGTGACCTTGTCAGCCAGCAGCTGTGGATCGGCTCCTGACAACCTGGCAAATAATAAAAAAACTCTCCAATTCTGTCTGTCTGCCCATATATATCAATCTCTTTGACTATCTCCTTGTCTCTGTAAAAAAAGAAAAGAAAAAATACTGTTCACAGAGACATTTGGAGAGTGTATACCATATTTCCCCATGAGTAAGACTCATCATTTTTGAAAAATAGAGAGTAAGAAAACTGCGTGCCTCTTATACAGTGGTTGAAGAATTTTTTTACTTGCACTTCCCGTTTATTAGCATTTGTTATCATTTTCTCAAACTTTGTGTCCCCAAATTAAGGTGCATCTTATGCAGGGAGACTCCTTATACATAGGGAAATAGGGTAGCTTACAAACTTACCATTGATTTCCTCTGGGGGTGAGATTAAGGAAAACAAAATTCATTCTTCTATGCAATTTAATCTGCAAAAAAACAACAAAAAAGTCACTGTCATTTTTTCTTTTATTTATTTATTAATGTTAGAGGCAGGATAGAGGGGAAAAAAGACAGACAGATAGTTAGAAAATCAATCTGTTTCGGTATGTGCCTTGACCCAGGAGCAAACCTATGACATTAGTGTATAGGTGTGACGCATTCACTACTGAGATCTATGGTGAGAGCAAGTTTTTGTCTTTTGGGAAAAAAATTACTAAAGAATACCAGAGGTAATTAAAACATAAAATGATAATTTATTCTTCTGTGGTGACAACACAAGAAGACATTTCTTTGCTCTTCAATTTCAGGGGCATAAACACTATTTCTAATTGTTTAGCAGAAAGTGAACCCTTTCCTACCATGCACTTTCCCTTTTTGCCATGGCAGCAATCCAGACTGAGAGACCTTTTAAGTTTGGACATCAGAATTTATCTGAGCATTGTTCACAACATACGAGCTAGGTTCCTTTTTCTTTTTTTTTCATTTTTCTGAAGCTGGAAACAGGGAGAGACAGTCAGACAGACTCCCGCTTGTGCACGACCGGGATCCACCCGGTACGCTAATCAGAGGTGACGCTCTGCCCACCAGGGGGCGATACTCTGCCCATCCTGGGCATCAATGTTTCGACCAGACCCACTCTAGCACCTGAGGCAGAGGCCACAGAGCCATCCCCAGCGCCCGTGCCATCTTTGCTAAAATGGAGCCTTGGCTGATGGGAGGGGAATAGAGAGACAGAGAGGAAAGCACGGCAGAGGGGTGGAGAAGCAAACGGGCACTTCTCCTGTGTGCCCTGGCTGGGAATCGAACCCGGGTCCTCCAAATGCTAGGTCGATGCTCTAACGCTGAGCCAACCGGCCAGGGCCAAGCTAGGTTCTTTTGCTCACAGAACACCTCCCAGGGTCTTTGATTCATAACTTGTATATTTTCTCAGTTTTATACCTGAGAACACGCATTGCTGAAAAACCGAGACTTATGTCTCAGCTATGCCTTCTAAGAAACTGATATACTAAACCTCATCATAATAAATGATACCTGGCACCAAAGGTATTGCACTACCAAATACAGTGTTTCTTTCATCTTATGATTATTTTATTTATGTATATATTTTTTTCTGTCTCCTGCAGCACAGTGTCTTATTCATAAAGACAGAAAGTAACTGTATCTCATTCACTATAGGCATCCAGTGTCGAGCACAGTGCCTGGCACATAATAGAAACACAATAAGTGTTTCCTGAATGAATGAATAAATAGTCATTTGCATATGTACAGAGATAGCAACAAATAAAAGACACTGTGGACCAGAGAGATATGCTCATGGGCAACGCACATCTATGCACACAGATGTACACACACCCAGAGAACCTGAGTATATACACAAAGAGAAATATAACAGGAATGCAAAGAATTTGGAAAGAAAATGTCCTAATATGAAGAGTAGATAAATCTGTATGAAAATGTGTTGTTGTATTTAAGATCATTTTTCTTCACTTCTGGATTAAGAATACTTTTTTTATAATAAAAAAGCTGGTAAAATTCAACATACCTTTCAAATCAAGCACATCCTATTATACAATACATGAAGTAGTTTTATATAAAAGTAAATAAAATGACAGCATTTAAAAAAGTAGAATGGGAAGTCATTGAGTGCAGGTACATGTGTTTCTAGCACAGTACCTGGTGTATAATCGGCACTTTCAAATGCTTTATGAAAGCATGGCTGGAAAAAAAGAAGAAAAAGCAGATGAACTGAGAGATTTTAATAAAACAAACCACTAAGGATACACAAAAACTTTACAGAAATGGCAAATTGGAATCAACATTTACAGAAAATGTTCCCTACCAAATTATTCGTTTGACCCTGTACTGAAGCGTGATTCCGAAGATGCATACGAGGTGGCAGCAGAGAAGCACATTATTGAATGTGCTATGGAGAAAGTTCCAGCCAAATTCAGAGGATTGAAATGATACCAATTATATCTCTTGTTTTCATTACACTTAACGTTGAAATCAGTTGCAAGCAGTAACCAGAAATTCCTTCTATTTTCAAGTTATAAAAGTTTCTTCTAGATAGACTTGGATTCAACATTGATAGATATCGCACAACACCCAACTGATGTATTTTTCAAGGTAAGCTGCTCTGAGCTGTTATTCACAGGGTGAAAACGAGGTGGCAGCAGAGAAGTACACTTGGGAGACATTTACCACAGATAAGCCTGTATATTCTTTCAAGCAAGTTTTAACTACCTCTAACCTTAGAATTGATATAAATCATGTTTCTTGGTGTCATTACACTTAATATAGTAAACAGTAATAGAAATTAACTAAAAAATTCTTTTTTTTAAGGTAAGGAAATTCACTCCTAAATGACCCCATTCTCAAAATGAAGTTCAAGTTACAAAATACCTTAAAATTAATGGAAAAAAAAAACTACATAAGGAAACCAAAGGAAAAATTCAGTGATGAATATATTTTAGGGCTAGAAAACCTTAAAATACACAGTCTTTCCACACGTACTAAGAACCAGGATACTAAATAAAATCTAGAGAAAGTAACAGAAAAAAATGTTCACAGCTTGAGCAGGCAATTGCGCAGTGGTTAGAGCATTACACTGGA
>NW_027095782.1:0-57490 GCF_036850995.1 Saccopteryx leptura | reverse complement strand
AAGGTCCCCTTCCTAAAGGAATGGTTGGATTATTAATTGGCAGAAGTTCAACATCTTTAAAAGAAATAAATGTAATGCCAGGAATAATTGATTCGGACTATGAAGGGGAGATAAAAATAATGATTGCTCCCCCAATTAAAACGCTTGAGATTTATCCTGGTCAAAGAATTGCTCAGCTTTTACTATTGCCTTACTGTCCCGTCGGAAAGCCTATATCTGAACAAAAATGGGGAGAAGGTGCCTTTGGCTCCAGTGATTTTGTGTTTTGGATACAAGAAATTAAGAAAGTTCGGCCACTAAAGAAATTAAAGATTTCTGGAAAAGAAATTGAGGGGCTTTTAGATACCGGGGCAGACGTCTCCTGCATTGCTGGCAAAGATTGGCCTCAAGCCTGGCCGACTCAGTCAACTCCAACCTCATTAGTTGGACTTGGCCAGGCTTCAAATGTTGCTAAAAGTTCTCAAATATTAACCTGGCAGGATGAAGACAATAACCAAGGAACTTTCTGCCCCTATGTAATTTCAAGTATACCATTATCTCTCTGAGGGAGAGACATTTTAGAACAAATGGGTGTTTTCATGTACAGCCCGGATTCAAAAGTAACTGCACAAATGTTACAGATGGGTTTTAATCCTAATCGATGACTAGGAAAGAAACAGCAGGGCCAAATATATCCAATTCAGACGTTGGAAAATCAAGGAAGACATGGTATAGAATATACAAATTTATAGTTGGGCCACTGAGCTATTTGCTGCCAATCCTATTAACTGGAAATCTAACAACCCAGTATGGGTAGAACAGTGGCCCCTGAGTTCAGAAAAAATTAAGGCAGCCAGAGAATTAGTTATGCAGCAATTACAGGAAGGACATATAGAAGTTTCTAACAGTCCATGGAATACTCCTATTTTTGTTATTAAAAAGAAATCAGGAAAATGGAGGTTGCTACAGGACCTTAGGGCTATAAATGCCACTATGGAAGATATGGAGTCATTACAACCTGGACTCCCCTCACCAGTTGCGGTGCCTCATGGCTACAGTGTAATTGTTATAGATTTACAGGACTGCTTTTTTACTATACCATTAGCTACACAGGATTGTCGAAGATTTGCATTTAGTCTGCCATCAGAAAATTTTAAACAACCTTATGAGAGATATCAATGGAAGGTATTGCCCCAGGGAATGAAAAACAGTCCCACGCTTTGTCAAAAATTTGTGAATCAAGCTTTAGATCCAATAAGATTAAAATATCCTAATCTTTATTTAATTCACTATATGGATGACATTTTGCTTGCTCTGCCTGATCGGGAAAAATTGCATAATATTTTACAAGAAACAACTCAGTCTTTACAGAATTTTGGATTAAAAATTGCCCCTGAAAAAATTCAAGTACAGCCACCTTTTAATTACTTGGGACATGTTCTGTCTACAGACATTGTCAGTCCTCAAAAGTTACAATTAAGAAAAAATCATTTGCCTGACCTGTGGTGGCGAAGTGGATAAAGCATCGACCTGGAAATGCTGAGGTCGCCGGTTCGAAACCCTGGGCTTGCCTGGTCAAGGCACATATGGGAGTTGATGCTTCCAGCTCCTCCCCCCAGTCTCTCTCTCTCCTCTCTCTCTTCTCTCTAAAAATGAATAAACTAAAAAAAAATTAAATTTAAAAAAAAAGAAAAAATCATTTAAAAACTCTAAATGACTATCAAAAATTATTGAAAGACATTAATTGAATCAGACCCTATTTGAAATTAACTACAACAGAGCTTAAGCCATTGTTTGATATTTTGAGAGGAGATGCTGATCCAACTTCTCCTTGAGAGCTTACAGAAGAAGCGGCAAATGCTCTTAGAAAAATAAAAGAAGTAATTAATAATCAACATTTAGTCAGAGTTATTATAGAGAAACCATGGCAGCTTGTGATTTTAGCCACTGAACACACTCCTACCAGATGTTTGTGGCAGAATGGCCCTCTAGAGTGGCTTCACTTACCTGTCTCAAGAAAGTTATTATGCCCTATACTGATTTGGTGGCTACTCTTATAATTAAAGAAAGAAACCACAGCAGAGAGTTGTTTGGTAAAAAAATGGCAGAAGTCATTGTTCCTTATAATAAGAATCAATTTCAAGCATTATTACAGCTAAATTCGGAATGGCAAATTGCTTTTAGTAATTTTACAGGGCAGGTTTTATTTCATCTTCCTGCTCACCCACTGCTGCAATTTCTAAAAAGACAATCAGTAATTTTTCCCACTAAGACTTCTAGAAATCCGCTGCCGCCACCAGCTGCACTGGTTTTTACTGATGGCTCATCTAATGGTAAAGCTGTAACAATTATAGGGAATGAGCATATTATCACTGAAACTCAGGAGAAATCAGCACAAAAAACAGAAATTATTGCTGTTATAACAGCATTTCAAAAATTGAAACATGTTCCCTTTAATTTGTTCACTGATTCACAGTATATAGTTAAAATGTTTCCTCACATTGAAACTGCTTCTTTACCACATCATCTAACCACGATTTTTTCACTTTTAAGCAGCCTACAAAAGCAGATTCATTCCAGAACTCTCCCTTTCTTTATCGGCCACATTCGCTCTCACACTTCTATTCCAGGGCCACTACACGAAGGAAATCGTCTTGCTGATTTTCTTACACAGCAGAAAGCAGTGTTTACAGCAGTAGAAGAAGCTAAACTTTCACATGCTTTACATCACCAGAATGCATCTGCACTCCGGTGGCGTTTCAACTATCTCGTGAAGCTGCTCAAGCTATCGTGCGTAGCTGTAACACTTGCCCTACTCACTTTTCTAATCGTAGTTTTGGAGTTAAACCACGAGGACTCTGACCCAATGACCTTTGGCAGATGGATGTCTGTCATATTCCATCTTTTGACAAACTTTGCTATGTACATGTTTGTGTTAATACCTTTTCAAATGTTGTTGCTTGTACTGCACAAACTGGAGAGGCCTTTAAGGATGTAGTACAACATCTTTTTCACTGCTTTGCTATTCTAGGAATGCCAAAGGCTATTAAAACTGATAATGCTCCAGCATATACATCAGCTGCCTTTAAAAGGTTTTGTAACACCTTTAATATTTCACATATTACTGGCAGCCCTTACAATCCACAGGGACAAGGTATAGTAGAAAGGACTCATCAGACCCTGAAAATGCAGATTCAAAAACTACAGGAAGGTGAGTTAAAATATAGTTCCCCACATCAGCTTTTAAATCATGCTTTGTTTGTTATTAACAATCTTAATTCAGACTCTCAAGGCCACACTCGCATGCTGAGACACTGGAATCTGAATCTGGATAAGCCTAAACCAATGGACAAAGTGGAAGGATTTATTGACAGGTCAATGGAAAGGTCCAGATGTAATTTTAACTCAAGGGAGAGGGTATGCTTGTATATTTCCACAAGACGCTGACTCGCCTCTTTGATCCCAGACCGGTTATTCGCCATGTCTCACCAGAGGCCTCCGCTGCCACCGCCGCCCCCTCCTTATCTCCCTCCTCCTCCTTATACACCATCCAGCCTGGAGGAGACTTCTGTGCCACCCGCGTCATCAGTGACTTCCCAGCAGAGGTCATCAAGGAGCTCTCCGTATAATCCTGTTACTCGAGGAATACAGCGATTGTCACTACAGGAAGCTAGATGACCTCCCTATCAATGGATGGCTCGCTCTACTCGAACTGTCAACCCACCAACCTGGGGCCAGTTGAAGGCGTTGTCTGAGAGGGCTGACTCAACTTTTCATCAGCAAAATATAGAGCGTAACCCTGTTAATATGTTTATTGCTATGCTAGCTGTACTTTCAATTCAGGTACTTAATGTTGAGGCTACTGGACAAAACAAATCTTATTGGGCTTATATTCCAAATCCACCATTAGTTAAGCCTGTTACTTGGGGAGGAGATGATATACCTGTGTTTAATAATCATACTAAGTTTTTGGGAGGATCATGTAGTTCTTTTATTATGCATAAAACTGATTCAAATTTCTCATTTCATGGAAAAAACGGATAAGATACCTATATGTTTTATGTTTAATAATACTCACAAGATTTCTGGATGTTTTTCTACTACACTTAAGACTATTTTGACTGACTCTCCTAAAAGTAATAAACCTGGACACCCAACAAGAGACTTATGGTCTCTCACAATTTTAATGCCTGGAGGCCCTGACACCCATGAGTATAATCCTGTTACATTGCCTCCTAAGGGATTTCACCCATGTAAACTTTATCCTCCAAAAAAGGCAACTCAAGAGCCTTACTGGTGGTCTGTGGAGAATAGATTTGGTTTTCCCCCATGGCAAGAATGTGCATATTACAATTATATGAATTATACTGCATATGCTGTTAATTTCACTGTACAAGATTGGTCTAGTCCTTATTTTGAATATGATTATAGAAAATTAGTGCAGGAAATGAGAGGCGATTACAGTTGGTCAGATAAATATAATCCTTTAAATAAAATCATCACGTTTGCAGTCTGCTGGATGGATACCTGCACAGCTGACTTATCAGGATGAATTAACCACCAGGTATCAAACAAAGCTTTGGCAGCTAATTGCAGCTGCTGCACCAGCATATTTGGTTAGGCCTCACCCTTATCCTGTTCAGAATATTTTTGTTCAGGCTTGTGTACAGGCTCCTTATGTACTCTTGATTGCTACAATGAACAATAATCTTTCTGTTAGTACTTATAATTCTATGTTTAGCATTTCCTGTTCTCGCTGTGTTTTAACAAACTGTCTATCTATTGACACCAAAGCTCAAGTTATGTTTATTTTGCGGCAGCCACCTTATGTGATGTTACCTGTTAGTCTGTCTCAGCCTTGGTATGATGACCCAGGGTTGCATGCACTACAGGCTGCTTCTGAAGCGCTTGCTCACCATCGAGGAAAGCGATTTGTTGCTGAATTGATTTTGGGAATTACTGCTCTTATTGCTATTATAGGATCTGTAGCTGCTTCCACCACTGCTTTAGCTCAATCAGTTCACACTGCAAATCATGTAGATAGTTTATCTCATAATATATCTCTTGCATTAGCAGTACAGGAGACTATAGATAGAAAGTTAGAATTGAAAGTGAATGCTTTAGAGGAGGCTTTTATTCACATATGTAATGAGTTGTTAGCTATGAAGGCTAGAATGACTCTTAGATGCCATGCAGGATTCAGGTGGATATGTGTGACTCCTTTAGAATACAATCAGTCTATCATAGCATGGAATAATGTACAGAATCATTTGTTAGGAGTATGGAATAATAGTGATATCAGTTTAGATTTGAGAAAATTACATCAGCAGATACAAAACTTAGGACATTCAGGCTCTTTAGACTCTGCCTCAGAAGTAGCTAATCAATTTGTTGAAAACATTAAAAGTATGTTTTCTATGCATGGCCTGACCTCTCTGGCTACTGATATAGGCATAATAATAGCTGTGGCAATTATCACTCTTCTTGTCCTTCCAGTCATGTTCTGACTCTTAAACAGCAATCTCAAAGAATCAACGGTGAAAATACAAAAGCTTTATTTAAATAATAAAAAAGGGGGAGATGTCGGGAGCCAATCCACTAATGCTGGCTAACTAGGTCACAGCAGAAGAAGATCCACAACTGCTGGTTGACAAAGTCACAGCAAAAGAAGATAGAGTCACCGCAGTAAGACCAACAGCTGCGGGTTGACAAAGTCACCGCAAGGAAAGGCACAACGACACTTCCCCCTTTAATCTTTTGAATTAATCTGGCCTTATATCCCCCCTTTTCTGGGTGTGTGCTATTATTTATGGCACAGGGATAATAGTACCGTGCTTTCCCTGTAGATTTGTAGTAATTTCTTTGGAAATGAGACAGAAGGTGTAAGTTCCACAGAAAAGCCTGTAAGCCCCTTGAACTGGGCTCATAAACATAAGAGGCTGGCTATGATATCCCTCGTAAAGGGTTAAGTTTGTAGGAGAATTTCTTATTAATCATGTTAGAAAGAATATAGTTAGAACTTAGCTAGTATATGAATATAGTAAATAAATAAAGTTTAACTAGACATTAGAATCTTAGGTAAAGTGTAGTGGAGTGGCCTGTTGCATGGCCTTGGATAGGAGTGCAGCTGGCTAGTAAAAAATGTTTTGTTAAAAGACTTGTTTTATCACTAAAGGCAGTTACTGGGCTTTCTCAGTGAGACATTCTCATGAGATTTATATACTTTCCCAAGGTTTTTCGTTCAGATAATAAAGAGGAATATAGAAGAATCCATAGAAGCAATAGCAATTAATGCCTTCTGATATTATGTTGCTACTAAGCTATCTTGCAGGTGCACTCTATATATCTTTAAGCAAAAGTTACTCTTGATGTTATGACAATTTCTTAATAAGCAAGCCTTTTGAAGTCTTGTGAGAAAAATTAGGACACTGCATGAACTCAAGGCCATTTGCCTGAGCAAGCGGTGGGCCTTTGCTAGTCCTTAATGATTTCGTCTGCTAATCTCTCTCTGCGCCCTTAACTCACAACAACAGTAGAGTTATTAATTAGTACTAATCTTTTAGAAGTTTGTACCAATATTGTTATTGCTATTGTATAACTGTACTTTGAATAACTTACCACCTGATTTATAGTTTATAGATATGAATTAACTGTTATCTGGAAACATGTAACCATAGTGAAACAAAATACCATGTGATTGTAACTTAGTGTGTGTGCATAAAAAGAAAGCTAGACCAGCATTTGGTAGAGATGCCTGGCAGTAAATGCTAACTAGAGAATAAAGAGAAAGAAAAGAATTCGGCTCTCTCACTCGATTTTCGCTGACGCCGTCTCCTCCTGTGGGACCCCTGGATCCCCCCCGGGGCTGGACCCCGGCATTTGGCGCCTGAAACAGGGACCTACAGGTAATCCCCCCTCATTGTCTCGGGATGGCTAGGACTCCACTCAGGGTGCTGCAGACCCCCCTGTAAGAAAGACAGGGTGAGGATAGGTGGAGAATTTCAGAACTTAAGATTTTGAGAAGTCATGGGCCATACTGAGTCTAAAGAAAGAAGACTCTTTATAAAAGTCATTAAGTATACACTTTCCCAAAAAGGAGTTAATGTTTCCACTAAACAAGTAGCTCGTTTTATGAAATTTGTACAAAAATGTTCTCCATGGTTTCCAGATGAGGGAACGCTTAGTTTCGAGAAATGGGTTAAAGTTGGAGAAGATTTAAAACTTTATTATGAGCTACATGGACCAGAAAAGGTCCCAGTTGATGCATTTGCTTTATGGAGCTTGATTAAAGATGCCTTAGATCCAGAACATGAGATGCATAAACTTTCTAAGGCAACTGCTCCTCCAAAAGAAGAGACTCCGTTAATTAGAAATAGAAGGCAGTCTCAAGATAGTACAAATCATGCTATGGCCTCTTTAAAATTAAGTAAACATCAGGATGATAGTGAAAATCTTTTATCTCCAACAGATGAGGCTGAATTAGAAGATGAGGCAGCTAAAAATAATAGGAATAATGAGGATTGGAAGTCAAAAACAGTCTTGCCCATATTATATTCCTCCAAGACTGACAAAAAGGATGAAAATAAGGCTATTAAAATGTCTTTGCCTCTACCAGTACAATCACCAGATGTTAATGAAAAGAAAAAATCATCAGGGTTAACAGGGTTGCAGAAGGCAATTCAAGCTTCTTGCGACCAAGGGGAAACTGATTTGGCATTATGTTTTCCTGTGGCTGTGGCTGGTGAATTTGATGATGAGGAGAATCCTACATGGGAGCCGCTTTCTTATAAATTATTGAAAGAGTTGAAAATGGCTTGCAGTCAATATGGACCCACCTCTCCTTATACTATGTCTTTGATAGAAACAGTTTCTCATAATTGGATGACTCCTTATGATTGGGAACAAGTGGCTAAAGCTTGTTTATCTGGAGGAAATTATCTCCTTTGGAGAGCTGAATATGAGGAGCAAGCTAAACAACAGGCAGTTAGGAATAGGAGGATTCATAATCCTGTGATTAGAGAAATGATTACGGGAGAAGGAGAATTTGCTGATGTTAGTGAACAGTTAAAACTTTCTAAACCAGCTTTGATACAAGTGAATGGTTGTGCTATATCAGCTTGGAGAAAGTTGCCGGCTTCGTCTGGTGGAGATGTTACTGTGGTAGGAGTAAAACAGAAAGGTGATGAACCTTATGAGGAGTTTGTTGCTCGGTTGATTCAAGCAGTAAGAAGAGTTATTTCAAATGAGGCAGCAGGAGATATTATAATTAAACAGTTGGCTTATGAAAATGCTAATTCCACTTGCCAGGCCATGTTGCGGTCAGTGAGGAGAGAAGGAACGATAGATTTCATCAAAGCCTGTCAGGATGTAAATCCTGCTTTTGTTCAGGGAGTAACTATTGCTGCAGCTTTAAAAGGAGAAACGTATCCTCAATTTATTAAGACTATGTATCAAGGAAAAATGCCTTCTGTCAATGAAGCTTCCTCTAAGGGAAGTCTTACTTGCTTTACTTGTAATCAAACGGGCCACTTTAGCCGACAATGCCCTAACAAGAGTGAGCAAGCAGGCCCAGGAGTGCAAGAGACAGCTCCCATAATTAATAATACTAATAATAATGTCCCATTACCTAAGACTTTGTGCCCACGCTGTCAAAAAGGATTTCATTGGGCAAAGCAGTGCCGTTCTAAATTTCACAAAAACGGACAGCCATTAGGACCAAAGTTAGGAATAGAATGGCAGCCCCCACATAATTCAAATCTGACAAGTAATCAAAGTAGCAATCAGGGAAACTGGCAAGGGGGCCAGCCTCAGGCCCCGATAACAATTGGGGCCAGCCTGAATCCATTTGTCAACTCCGGTCCATCACAGACCTCACCAGGGCAACCCCAGGCAGCGCAGGACTGGACCTCTGTTCCACTGCCTCAGCAATATTAACCCCTGACAGTCCGCGGTTACATTACCAACAGGAGTTAAAGGTCCCCTTCCTAAAGGAATGGTTGGATTATTAATTGGCAGAAGTTCAACATCTTTAAAAGGAATATACGTAATGCCAGGAATAATTGATTCGGACTATGAAGGGGAGATAAAAGTAATGATTGCTCCCCCAATTAAAACGCTTGAGATTTATCCTGGTCAAAGAATTGCTCAGCTTTTACTATTGCCTTACTGTCCCATCGGAAAGCCTATATCTGAACAAAAACGGGGAGAAGGTGCCTTTGGCTCCAGTGATTTTGTGTTTTGGATACAAGAAATTAAGAAAGTTCGGCCACTAAAGAAATTAAAGATTTCTGGAAAAGAAATTGAGGGGCTTTTAGATACCGGGGCAGACGTCTCCTGCATTGCTGGCAAAGATTGGCCTCGAGCCTGGCCGACTCAGTCAACTCCAACCTCATTAGTTGGACTTGGCCAGGCTTCAAATGTTGCTAAAAGTTCTCAAATATTAACCTGGCAGGATGAAGACAATAACCAAGGAACTTTCTGCCCCTATGTAATTTCAAGTATACCATTATCTCTCTGAGGGAGAGACATTTTAGAACAAATGGGTGTTTTCATGTACAGCCCGGATTCAAAAGTAACTGCACAAATGTTACAGATGGGTTTTAATCCTAATCGAGGACTAGGAAAGAAACAGCAGGGCCAAATATATCCAATTCAGACGTTGGAAAATCAAGGAAGACATGGTATAGGATATACAAATTTATATTTGGGGCCACTGAGCTATTTGCTGCCGATCCTATTAACTGGAAATCTAAGAACCCACTATGGGTAGAACAGTGGGCCCTGAATTCAGAAAAAATTAGGGCAGCCAGAGAATTAGTTATGCAGCAATTACAGGAAGGACATATAGAAGTTTCTAACAGTCCATGGAATACTCCTATTTTTGTTATTTAAAAAAATCAGGAAAATGGAGGTTGCTACAGGACCTTAGGGCTATAAATGCCACTATGGAAGATATGGGGTCATTACAACTTGGACTCCCCTCACCAATTGCAATGCCTCATGGCTACAGTGTAATTGTTATAGATTTACAGGACTGCTTTTTTACTATACCATTAGCTACACAGGATTGTCAAAGGTTTACATTTAGTCTGCCATCAGAAAATTTTAAACAACCTTATGAGAGATATCAGTGGAAGGTATTGCCCCAGGGAATGAAAAACAGTCCCACGCTTTGTCAAAAATTTGTGAATCAAGCTTTAGATCCAATAAGATTAAAATATCCTAATCTTTATTTAATTCACTATATGGATGACATTTTGCTTGCTCTGCCTGATCGGGAAAAATTGCATAATATTTTACAAGAAACAACTCAGTCTTTACAGAATTTTGGATTAAAAATAGCCCCTGAAAAAATTCAAGTACAGCCACCTTTTAATTACTTGGGGCATATTCTGTCTACAGACATTTTCAGTCCTCAAAAGTTACAATTAAGAAAAGATCATTTGCCTGACCTGTGGTGGCGAAGTGGATAAAGCATCGACCTGGAAATGCTGAGGTCGCTGGTTCGAAACCCTGGGCTTGCCTGGTCAAGGCACATATGGGAGTTGATGCTTCCAGCTCCTCCCCCCAGTCTCTCTCTCTCCTCTCTCTCTTCTCTCTAAAAATGAATAAACTAAAAAAAAATTAAATTTAAAAAAAAAAGAAAAAATCATTTAAAAACTCTAAATGACTATCAAAAATTATTGAAAGACATTAATTGAATCAGACCCTATTTGAAATTAACTACAGCAGAGCTTAAGCCATTGTTTGATATTTTGAGAGGAGATGCTGATCCAACTTCTCCTTGAGAGCTCACAGAAGAAGCGGCAAAAGCTCTTAGAAAAATAGAAGAAGTAATTAATAATCAACATTTAGTCAGAGTTATTATAGAGGAACCATGGCAGCTTGTGATTTTAGCCACTGAACACACTCCTACCGGATGTTTGTGGCAGAATGGCCCTCTAGAGTGGCTTCACTTACCTGTCTCTCACAAGAAAGTTATTATGCCCTATACTGATTTGGTGGCTACTCTTATAATTAAAGGAAGAAACCACAGCAGAGAGTTGTTTGGTAAAGAAATGACAGAAGTCATTGTTCCTTATAATAAGAATCAATTTCAAGCATTATTACAGCTAAATTCAGAATGGCAAATTGCTTTTAGTAATTTTACAGGGCAGGTTTTATTTCATCTTCCTGCTCACCCACTGCTGCAATTTCTAAAAAGACAATCAGTAATTTTTCCCACTAAGACTTCTAGAAATCCGCTGCCGCCACCAGCTGCACTGGTTTTTACTGATGGCTCATCTAATGGTAAAGCTGTAACAATTATAGGGAATGAGCATATTATCACTGAAACTCAGGAGAAATCAGCACAAAAAACAGAAATTATTGCTGTTATAACAGCATTTCAAAAATTGAAACATGTTCCCTTTAATTTGTTCACTGATTCACAGTATATAGTTAAAATGTTTCCTCACATTGAAACTGCTTCTTTACCACATCATCTAACCACTATTTTTTCACTTTTAAGCAGCCTACAAAAGCAGATTCATTCCAGAACTCTCCCTTTCTTTATCGGCCACATTCGCTCTCACACTTCTATTCCAGGACCCCTACACGAAGGAAATCGTCTTGCTGATTTTCTTACACAGCAGAAAGCAGTGTTTACAGCAGTAGAAGAAGCTAAACTTTCACATGCTTTACATCACCAGAATGCATCTGCACTCCGGTGGCAGTTTCAACTATCTCGTGAAGCTGCTCAAGCTATCGTGCGTAGCTGTAACACTTGCCCTACTCACTTTTCTAATCGTAGTTTTGGAGTTAACCCACGAGGACTCCGACCCAATGACCTTTGGCAGATGGATGTCTGTCATATTCCATCTTTTGGCAAACTTTGCTATGTACATGTTTGTGTTAATACCTTTTCAAATGTTGTTGCTTGTACTGCACGAACTGGAGAGGCCTTTAAGGATGTAGTACAACATCTTTTTCACTGCTTTGCTATTCTAGGAATGCCAAAGGCTATTAAAACTGATAATGCTCCAGCATATACATCAGCTGCCTTTAAAAGGTTTTGTAACACCTTTAATATTTCACATATTACTGGCAGCCCTTACAATCCACAGGGACAAGGTATAGTAGAAAGGACTCATCAGACCCTGAAAATGCAGATTCAAAAACTACAGGAAGGTGAGTTAAAATATAGTTCCCCACATCAGCTTTTAAATCATGCTTTGTTTGTTATTAACAATCTTAATTCAGACTCTCAAGGCCACACTCGCATGCTGAGACACTGGAATCTGAATCTGGATAAGCCTAAACCAATGACAAAGTGGAAGGATTTATTGACAGGTCAATGGAAAGGTCCAGATGTAATTTTAACTCAAGGGAGAGGGTATGCTTGTATATTTCCACAAGACGCTGACTCGCCTCTTTGAATCCCAGACCGGTTAATTCGCCATGTCTCACCAGAGGCCTCCGCTGCCACCGCCGCCCCCTCCTTATCTCCCTCCTCCTCCTTATACACCATCCAGCCTGGATGAGACTTCTGTGCCACCCGCGTCATCAGTGACTTCCCAGCAGAGGTCATCAAGGAGCTCTCTGTATAATCCTGTTACTCGAGAAATACAGCGATTGTCACTACAGGGAGCTAGACGACCTCCCTATCAATGGATGGCTTGCTCTACTCAAACTGTCAACCCACCAACCTGGGGCCAGTTGAAGGCGTTGTCTGAAAGGGCTGATTCAATTTGTCATCAGCAAAATATAGAGCGTAACCCTGTTAATATGTTTATTGCTATGCTAGCTATACTTTCAATTCAGGTACTTAATGTTGAGGCTACTGGACAAAACAAATCTTATTGGGCTTATATTCCAAATCCACCATTAGTTAAGCCTGTTACTTGGGGAGGAGATGATGTACCTGTGTTTAATAATCATACTAAGTTTTTGGAAGAATCATGTAGTTCTTTTATTATGCATAAAACTGATTCAAATTTCTCATTTCATGAAAAAACGGATAAGATACCTATATGTTTTATGTTTAATAATACTCACAAGATTTCTGAATGTTTTTCTACTACACTTAAGACTATTTTGACTGACTCTCCTAAAAGTAATAAACCTGGACACCCAACAAGAGACTTATGGTCTCTCACAATTTTAATGCCTGGAGGCCCTGACACCCATGAGTATAATCCTGTTACATTGCCTCCTAAGGAATTTCACCCATGTAAACTTTATCCTCCAAAAAAGGCAACTCAAGAGCCTTACTGGTGGTCTGTAGAGAATAGATTTGGTTTTCCCCCATGGCAAGAATGTGCATATTACAATTATATGAATTATACTGCATATGCTGTTAATTTCACTATACAAGATTGGTCTAGTCCTTATTTTGAATATGATTATAGAAAATTAGTGCAGGAAATGAGAGGCGATTACAGTTGGTCAGATAAATATAATCCTTTAAATAAAATCATCACACGTTGACAGTCTGCTGGATGGATACCTACACAGCTGACTTATCAGAATGAATTAACCACCAGGTATCAAACAAAGCTTTGGCAGCTAATTGCAGCTGCTGCACCAGCATATTTGGTTAGGCCTTACCCTTATCCAGTTCAGAATATTTTTGTTCAGGCTTGTGTACAGGCTCCTTACATACTCTTGATTGCTACAATAGACAGTAATCTTTCTGTTAGTACTTATAATTCTATATTTAGCATTTCCTGCTCTCGCTGTGTTTTAACAAACTGTCTATCTATTGACACCAAAGCTCAAGTTATGTTTATTTTGAGGCAGCCACCTTATGTGATGTTACCTGTTAGTCTGTCTCAGCCTTGGTATGATGACCCAGGGTTGCATGCACTACAGGCTGCTTCTGAAGCGCTTGCTCACCATCGAGGAAAGCGATTTGTTGCTGAATTGATTTTGGAAATTACTGCTCTTATTGCTATTATAGAATCTGTAGCTGCTTCCACCACTGCTTTAGCTCAATCAGTTCACACTGCAAATCATGTAAATAGTTTATCTCATAATATATCTCTTGCATTAGCAATACAGGAGACTATAGATAGAAAGTTAAAATTGAAAGTGAATGCTTTAGAGGAGGCTTTTATTCACATATGTAATGAGTTGTTAGCTATGAAGGCTAGAATGACTCTTAGATGCTATGCAGGATTCAGGTGGATATGTGTGACTCCTTTAGAATACAATCAGTCTATCATAGCATGGAATAATGTACAGAATCATTTGTTAGGAGTATGGAATAATAGTGATATCAGTTTAGATTTGAGAAATTACATCAGCAGATACAAAACTTAGGACATTCAGGCTCTTTAGTCTCTGCCTCAGAAGTAGCTGATCAATTTGTTGAAAACATTAAAAGTATGTTTTCTATGCATGGCCTGACCTCTCTGGCTACTGATATAGGCATAATAATAGCTGTGGCAATTATCACTCTTCTTGTCCTTCCAGTCATATTCCGACTCTTAAACAGCAATCTCAGAGAAACAATGGTGAAAATACAAAAGCTTTATTTAAATAATAAAAAGGGGGAGATGTCGGGAGCCGATCCACTAATGCTGGCTAACTAGGTCACAGCAGAAGAAGATCCACAACTGCTGGCTGACAAAGTCACAGCAAAAGAAGATAGAGTCACCGCAGTAAGACCAACAGCTGCGGGTTGACAAAGTCACCGCAAGGAAAGGCACAACGACACTTCCCCCTTTAATCTTTTGAATTAATCTGGCCTTATATCCCCCCTTTTCTGGGTGTGTGCTATTATTTGTGGCACAGGGATAATAGTACCGTGCTTTCCCTGTAGATTTGTAGTAATTTCTTTGAAAATAAGACAGAAGGTGTAAGTTCCACAGAAAAGCCTGTAAGCCCCTTGAACTGGGCTCATAAACATAAGAGGCTGGCTATAATATCCCTCGTAAAGGGTTAAGTTTGTAGGAGAATTTCTTATTAATCATGTTAGAAAGAATATAGTTAAAACTTAGCTAGTATATGAATATAGTAAATAAATAAAGTTTAACTAGACATTAGAATCTTAGGTAAAGTGTAGTGGAGTGGCCTGTTGCATGGCCTTGAATAGGAGTGCAGCTGGCTAGTAAAAAATGTTTTGTTAAAAGACTTGTTTTGTCACTAAAGGCAGTTACTGGGCTTTCTCAGTGAGACATTCTCATGAGATTTATATACTTTCCCAAGGTTTTTCGTTCAGATAATAAAGAGGAATATGGAAGAATCCATAGAAGCAATAGCAATTAATGCCTTCTAATATTATGTTGCTACTAAGCTATCTTGCAGGTGCACTCTATATATCTTTAAGCAAAAGTTACTCTTGATGTTATGACAATTTCTTAATAAGCAAGCCTTTTGAAGTCTTGTGAGAAAAATTAGGACACTGCATGAACTCAAGACCATTTGCCTGAGCAAGCGGTGGGCCTTTGCTAGTCCTTAATGATTTCGTCTGCTAATCTCTCTCTGCGCCCTTAACTCACAACAACAGTAGAGTTATTAATTAGTACTAATCTTTTAGAAGTTTGTACCAATATTGTTATTGCTATTGTATAACTGTACTTTGAATAACTTACCACCTGATTTATAGTTTATAAATATGAATTAACTGTTATCTGAAAACATGTAACCATAGTGAAACAAAATACCATGTGATTGTAACTTAGTGTGTGTGCATAAAAAGAAAGCTAGACCAGCATTTGGTAGAGATGCCTGGCAGTAAATGCTAACTAAAGAATAAAGAGAAAGAAAAGAATTCGGCTCTCTCACTCCATTTTCGCCGACGCCGTCTCCTCCTGTGGGACCCCTGGATCCCCCCCGGGGCTGGACCCCGGCAACCACAAGTATTGCAGTTGGCACAAAGGACTTATGACCTGGGGACCCTGTTCTGGCAGAGCCCAGGGCAGTGTCTTAGAGCTGGGATCTGAGTTCCAATGGGGCCCCTTCCTGCCTGGTCAGGGAACCTCTTTCTCAGTCTCTGTTTCTGCCCATGAACGATGGGAGAAATAGGATCTGCTCCAGAGGTTTGGGTGACGTTAATGTGCAGGAAGTTTTTATATGAACAAATCCTTTATGAGGATGTTTAAAGGTTTCAGGATTCTGATCAGTGTCTGACCATGGTGCCTAAAATGTCAACACATTCAACAACTAATTCTTGACATTCAGCGTCTTGGAACCCCATCCCATGTGACGTCTATACACCGAATTCTATTAACCCTTTGAGTAGTATGAACATTAATTCCATCCTCACTCAAAGGGTTATCAAAAAATTCACTACTCAAAGTGTTCAATGGCCTCACAAAGGTGCTCCACTTGCTTGAATGGAAGACTTAAAAAAAAGAACTCAGGAAATTATTATTTTTTCAAACATTGCTCAGGATAGTTCAGAGAGTTCACACTATCGACCTCCAAGCACAAGCACTAATTATGTTTTACTCCATGAATGTGACATTGTATTCCATCTGTGGCTCCCAAATTGGGCTCTGCCCCCTTCCCTTAAGTCTGGCCTGTTCCTACACAGGTAGGAGCTGCAGTGGCCCTAGGGGTCAGCAGTACTTGGGAGCCTGTGGCTTCACTCCCCACAGACTGCCCTGCATTTAGCTGTTGGCAGGGGCAGGTAACGTAACCCAGAGTGCACCTGAGGCTTGCAGTGATTGACAGGAGGTGAAGCTCACACCCTTTCTGACGAGGCCTGTTTGGAAGATGTTCCCTGGCCCAGCACCTACTGTTCTGTTTGAACGTTTTGGCTAGCTTGATGGTTGTTCCCCCTCTTTCCCTACCTGAGCCCTTCCTCCCGCTATGGTTGTCCTGGGACAGCCCCTCCTGGGCAGCCTCCGAGTGTGGGCTTTGCCTGAGACTGTTTTTGTCCAGGAGATCTGGATAGCATCTGTATCCTGGTGACAGGACAGGGGATTTAGTGACCTCTGTGTGACATTGGAGAGCTATAGGCACTCACAGGCTCCTGTTCAGAACTGGTCTGTTGTGGCTTTGCTGGGAATAGGCAGCTGGCCTCTGTGGTGCAGGACTAGTCCCGCTTCTCTGCCGGGGGCTCAGCACCTCAAACATGGAGAAGAGCAGTACTAGGCTGATGGGACGAATGAATGTGTGAGTGTGCCACCATGAACCTCGTTAAATCAAGAGCATATAATTTTAGTCAACTCTGTTTTCTGTTGTGTGTCCTTAGCAAAATGTTGAATAATTGGTTAAAAGCAGGAGAAAAGTCTCCCCCGCCTGACCAAGTCATGTCATAGTGGATAGAGCATCAGGCTGGGATGCGGAGGACCCAGGTTTGAAACCCTGAGGTTGCAGGGTTGTGCACGGGATCACCAGCTTGAGTGTGGGGTCGCTGGCTTGAGCAAGAGGTCACTCGCTCTGCTGTAAGTCCCCAGTCAAGGCACATATGAGAAAGCAATCAGTGACCAACTAAGGAGTAGCAATGAAGAATTGATGCTTCTCATCTCTCTCCTTTTCTGTCTGTCTGTCCCTATCTGTCCCTCTCTCTGTCTCTGTCAAAAAAAGTCTCCCTGGGGGATGGCTTTTTCCCTTCTTTCATCATGCAAAGTTCCGTGCTTTCTTGATTTCTCCTAGTGGCTCTTTCACACATTTCCTTCTTCCTAAGAGCAGCCTGTCCTCATCGTATTGTTACTTTTATTGACCTCTGTGGCACTGACATCTTTGTTTTTAGTAGAAGTTGAAGTTTTGCAGCCACATTTGGTGGCTCCATCTGTCTCATTCTGGTACCTGGGAAGTCAGATTTGAGTTTGTTACTTCTGTGATGGCTTTCCAGTGTGTCACTCACTCTCGTTTCTGGAGAATGTGCACCTGGAAATGGAACTGAGGGGCTGGGTGGGGTCCCCGTCACCTCACATGTGGCTATCAAGATGTTCTGTTCAGTTTGTTTCGTCATCATCAGTCCGTGTTTGCTTCGGCTGCCCTTCACCCCCCTCTGCTTTCTCATGGGACCGTGTCAGTGACATTGCCCCTACGTCCCCTCATCCAAGAGAGGTCACTGTCCCCACCTCCTTCGGTCCAGGTACAGCC
Organism: Saccopteryx leptura; assembly: GCF_036850995.1. Taxonomy (NCBI): domain Eukaryota; kingdom Metazoa; phylum Chordata; class Mammalia; order Chiroptera; family Emballonuridae; genus Saccopteryx; species Saccopteryx leptura. The sequence goes on along the minus strand of NW_027095782.1, from coordinate 39,472 downwards.
TCGCCACCACTGAGCACCTGGGGGCGTCACAATGTGTTCAGTCGGTTCTGTGTCTCTTGATCATGAATGTAAGAAAACACTAAACTAAAATACAAATTGTTGATAAAAATTAAAAATAAAAGGATATGGGAAGAGGAAGAACTCTCCTGAAACCCCTTCTCAGGTTGACTTCATTCTTGTCAGAAGCATGGCACCGTCGAAAGTACATCTCAGTTCCACGTGCCCTTTTTTTCCGACACTTTGCAGATGTCCCTGCGTATTTCTCTCTGTTACTTGCACATTGAGCACTTTTTAGTGTCATCGTATATCCTTTGCAAGCAGCATTTTATGTATTTTGTATAATACGTTGCCACGGAGAAATACCATAATTTATTTAAGCACCCTTCTGTCATTGGACATGTAGATTGCTTCTGGGTTTGTTTGCTTTTTTGTCATTATAAATAGACAACTTAATGCAGAAAGCTTTCTCTTGAATTTAAAATCATTTCCTTGGGATCCTTCACCAGAAATCCAATTACTGGGACAAATAAGAGGTGGAAACCACAAATGTATCTGCTTTTGCTACATATTACCAATTTTTTTTTCAAAATAGTTGAAACAATTTGCAACCTCAGGAGGTGTCCATCGGCATATTCATTCCACAGTTCTAGAGGAGAAAAATGATGTTTTCCCTTAGGTTGTGTTGTGATCATTATGAAGGAGAGTGAAGACTTTTCACGTGTTTGTGTATAAACTGTATCTTCTCTTGAAAGTTGCCCTTTTTCTTTCTGTTCTTGGAGGTCTCTATGTTGCTGCTCTCAGGCTAATGAATGATCCATGTGACACTGCCATCGCTAAGGGGTTTGTGGTACAAGATCATGGGAAGATGCTCCCATATTCCCTACTTTGCACCTGGCTCTGTGTGTGCATGTGCACATGTGTGAGGGGCACATGTGTGTGTACCCTTCTTGTCCTTTCCTGTCCACTCCCAAGTCCTCTTTGTCTTCTTCCCTCCTGCTTGCTGTAGTGTGGACCTAACATGCATTTTTAACTATGTGCTAAATTTATTAAAGTTGTTATTTCTGTGTGTGTATATATACAGTATTTCATATAACAGCTTTATTGAAATACACATACTATAAAATCAAGTCTGTTAACATGCTCTTGTATATTTTTATAAATAGATGAAGCCATTTTTATCCCTTCCACCCAAAGCTCTGCATTAAGCTCGGTAAATTTCATAGCGCAGGCTCCCTGGACCTCAGAAAAAAAAAAGGTTCCACCACTGTGTTAGACTGACACAGATTTCTTGATTTTTCTATGACTCTCTCTCTTTATTGTTTTGAATAAAGAATTCTCCCTGCATGTTTTAAATATGGTAAAATATTAATAAATATGGTTAATAACTTCCCTTATGGCTAAAGAAAACCCAGGCTTTCAAAAGTAATAAATGAGAGATTTTTAAAATTCTGTTAAGATTTGAGATATATATATATATATATATATATATATATATATATATATATATATATATATATATATATATATGGAGAGAGAGAGAGAGAGAGAGAGAACATCAATTTGTTGTTCCACTTCTTCATGCATTCATTGCTTGACTCTTGTGTGTGCCCTCACCAGGGATTGAACCCACAACCTTGGTATATGAAGACAGCACCTCTCACCAACTGATCTTCCCAGCCAGGGCCTTAGATGAGAGGTTTTAATCTAATAGATCCACTTCTACCTTTCCTCTCAATTGTAAATTCTCCTTGCCAGAACTTTTACTGCTTAATTCAAAATGCCCAGGTCCTGGCTGGGTAGTTCAGTTGGTTAGAGCATCATCCTGATACACCAAGGTTGCGGGTTCAATCCCTGGTCAGGGCACATGCAAGCAGCAACCAGTGAATGCATAAGTAGGTGGAACAACAGGTCAGTATTTCTCTCTCTCTCCCTCCCTCTCTCTCTCTCAAAAAATCAATCAATAAACATTTTTTATTAAGATGCCAGGAAATGAAGCACGTCCTTGCTGGTGGTACTTTCCTATTGGCAAATTTATTCTTAATTCTGTTCTTTCTTTGAATAATAAGAAGAATCCTGCTTGTTCGTTACAAACTCAGTTCATCCAGGGGAGACACCACACTAAGATGGAGGATGATGAGAAAGCCATTCTTGGTGGCCCTGCAGGCCTCCCCGAGGATGGTCCCCTGCCTGTCACAACCACAGTTGCTGGGCTTTGCTGGTGACTTGAGCAGAGTCTTGTGTGTAAGCAGAGGATTTGCTGTACTTTCTTGTACAGTCTCAGGAATCTGAGGAGAGAAGCCAAAGAATTTGGATTTAAATCCCTTTTAAGACCTCCTCCTCCTGGAAAATAAGGAAAGAAGGTTATTAGTTGGGTTTTTGCAGGGAGACATGAGCAGGCATGCCGCCCACGTGTCTTGACCAGAATACAAGTCACTCTTGTTAAACACTAGGCTTCAAGAAGACCGGCCTTATGAAGGTCACCAGCCCCTGACATTGGCTCTGCGGAGTGGCCCGGGGTCTCGAGGGGGTCGGGGCAGCCGGCGAGGTGCTCTGCACTGCCTCTCTCTGGTTTTCCACTCAGTGTCTCAGCTCCCCGGACTGAGTGTGGGCACTGGGGCTGGTGGGAGAGGAGGGCGCCAGCTGGGGGTCTGGTCCCTGAGTGTGCTGGGCATTCCTGGTGACAGGGGCAGTGGCTGGGCAGGAGGAGACCTCCCCCCAAGACCAGAGCCCAGTGGTGTCCTGTTCCTGGGCCTCCACTTCCATCTGTTCCATGACTCTGGAGGCTGATCTTTCTGTTTCAGTGGGAGCTGTGGGCTGGGGAAGGTATGAAATGATATGCTTGTTAGATTTTATTTCACACTGGATAACTGCTCCTGCGTGCCAGTCACCACACTAAGTGCTGAGCCATCTTTAAATCACTTCATCCCCAAACCACACTCTGGGGTAAAGGGTGTTGTGGTCAACTCCACTGCCCAGACGAGGGAGCTGAGGTGCAGAGAGAGTAAGTGTCCCCTGGGGGGCAGAGCTGGGACTCCAGCCCTGACCCTGTCCCTGCAGGGAGGGCTCAGCCCTGCTCACCTCTCTGGCCCCGTCTGCTGTGATCACAGGCTAAGCATGCTGTGATGGCTCATGTTTTCAGACACCCAACACGTCCACCAGTCTGGGATGGCGAGTGAACCGCGCCTGCTGTAATGCAGAGACAGAAGGTCACCAACGTGCGTTGTGTTCCTCAGTCTCACTAGTGATTACAGAAATGCCTCTTTTTCAAAACAACTTATTGGGGTAACGCTGATTATACAGGTTTCAGGCGCCCAAATCTGCAGCACATCTCTGTACACTGTGTTGTGTGCTCACCCCCAAGTCAAGGCTTCATACATTACCATTCGTCCCCCCCCACAGTCCTCCACCCCTAGAAATCACCATGCTGTTGTCTGTGTCTATGAGGGGATTTTTGTCTTTTTTTGCTCTTTCCCTCCACCTCCCTCACCCAAGCCCCCTTACAGCTGTCAGCTCTCTGTGTATGAGTCAATCTGTCTCTATTTTACTTGTTAGTTTATTTTGTTCATTAGATTCCACATATAAGTGAGATGTCTTTCCCTGAAGGGCTTATCATACTTAGTATAATGCTCTCCAGGTCCATTCATGCTTCTGCAAAAAGTGACTTCCTTTTCTTCTTCATGACTGCATAGTATTCCATTGTATAAATGTCCAAGATGCATGATTAATTGTAAAAACGGGGTGCAGGATACCAGGTCTCCGAATAAAGGGGACAGGGCCGGGTGTATGTTCATTCTTGCTTGGATAAGAATTTACCTCTGGAAGGATTCATGACAGATGGGTCACTGGGTTGCCTGTGGGGAGAGAGACGGTGGCCAGGCTGGGGCTGGTGGTCCACGTCCACTGTGCTTCATGCAGGCAGGGATTTTGTATTATTGTGTATTCAGAGCTATGAAGCCAAAGCTCTGAGTATTACAGCTTTTTAATGTTTTTGTTTCTTGACCATACAACCTCTTTGATTATAGCTTTTTGAAATTAAACTTTTATTTTCTAAAAAATGTATGCTCCTGAAAAGAAATATATACCATGGGTTTTTTTTAAACAAAAATTAAGTCTGTCTTCTACTCCTGCAGCTTCGCCTCCCCTCCAGCCCCTTCTCTCCTTCTGGTTTCTTGACATTCAGCTTCCCTGGGTTTTTTGTTTGTTTGTTTATTTGTTTGCTTGTTTTTGTACCTTTTTGAAGTTGGAAACGGGGAGGCAGTCAGGCAGACTCCTGCATGCGCCCAACCGGGATCCACCTGGCATGCTTACCAGGGGGTGATGCTCTGCCCATCTTGGGGTGTCACTCTGCCTCAATCAGAGCCATTCTAGTGCCTGAGGCAGAGGCCACAGAGCCATCCTCAGTGCCTGGGCAAACTTTGCTCCAATGGAGCCTCAGCTGCAGGAGGGGAAGAAAGAGAGAAGAAGGAGAGGGAGAGGGGTGGAGAAGCAGATGGGCGCTTCTCCTGTGTGCCCTGGCCGGGAATCCAACCCGGGACTCCTGCACACCAGGCCGAAGCTTTACCACTGAGCCAACTGGCCAGGGCCAGCTTCCCTGGTTTTACTGAGAGGTGACTGGCATAGGGTGCTAACTGTGTGTAAGGTGCACAGTGTGATATCTTATGTGTCCTGTGGGATGATCAGCACAGTGGCTTAGCTGCATCCATCATCTCTGATAGACACACACAGAGAAAAAGAAAAAATTCCCCTTGTGTGGAGAACGCTTACGAGCTGCAGTTTCAGTTTCTTGGGGTTCTTTCCTCCTTCTCCCTCCACATGGCTGCGTGGTGACCCCAGGCTTAGAGCCGCCCCTCTGTCTTGCCCACCAAAACTGCTTCTGACAGTAAGAGTCTAGTCTCAGTGCCCAGGTCCCTGTTTGGGGTGTTTGGCGACATCACGCAGGTCTGAAATAAGTCCTGATGCAGACCATCACTGCAGAGCCCTTGGTCCTGCTGTGCAGTGCCTGTGCCCCCTCTCTAATGACAACAGTCACTCAGGGCCTCAGATGCCCAGATCCGGTGCTGGGGTTGAATGTGGGTCTGCCGCATCTGGGGGTTGAAGACGGCCAGCTTGCCAGGGCCTGTGTCTGCACCGAGCCCCTGACCTGCTGCTGGTGTTGCCCTCCCTACTCACGTGGGGACATGTTGGGGAAATGGCCACCAAGTGTCTGAGTGGCTGTATCCTAGGAGCTAGCTAGCTTAGGAGTGGTGCTTCAAAGTCAGGGACACACGTCCCCCAGAGCTGGCCTGGCCGGGAGAGACCTGGGGGGTTGCTGCAGGCGTTTGGGGCCTGGCTCTTGGATTGGCCAGGGCGATGGCTCAAAGGAAGGAACACTGCTCGGGGCCATGTGCCCCAGGCCTGCCCACTGAGTCAGGTCTCCGGGAGAGAAGGGAGGGTGTTGTCCTTAGTGATGGGGTGGGACCTTTGGGGAGGCTCCGGGAAGACCCTGGGGCAGAGAGCATGGGCAGCAGGCAAGTCCCTGGTCCTGGTGGCTCGGAAGTGAAGGAGGGGCTGCAGAGCCCTACTATGTGCAGGCCGGGGGCTTGGGAGCCGGAACTGGGCAGCAGCTGGCACCTCCATGAGGGGCTGGAGTTCGAGAGCTTCCCCAGGGAGGGCTCTTGACTCCGGGTCGGTGCCTTCCAGGGAAGGAGTGGAGCCTCACCCTGTATGGCATGGCGGAGCACCCGTACACCACCTTCAGCTCCCACCAGTCCCACTCCCGGATGCTGGAGCTCTCCACCCCGGAGCTGGAGCCGCCCAGGGCCGCTCTGTCACCATCCCCGGTCGAGGTTCCTGAGGACAAAGAGGACTACACAGGTAATGAGCCCGGTTCCTGAGGACATGGCAGCCTCCGAGAGGTCTGGCTGTGCGCTGTGGCCCTGAGCGTGTGGGCTGCTCCCAGCTGAGGTGGGTTAGGGTGGTGTGTCTCCTCTCGGTGCCGGACATCTAATCACGATGCTAATTTGCACTCACACAGCTCCCTCCTCCCATGGCTCTCCTAGTACTTGACAGACCAGTAAGTACACTTCAGAGCAGTAAGTACCTCCCCTCCCAGGCCAGACAGCGAGGATCTGTATGCCCAACCAGAAACAGAACTCCTCCAGGCTCCCATCTCAGGGCAGCGTCCTGACTCGCTCTCACGCCCGCCAAAGCCGGTCCTTGTCAGCAGGATGTGGGAAGGACCAGGGTCCTAAGGAGGACAGGACGGCTGGGTGGAATGAGCCCAGCCAGGGACAGAGCGGGGGTGCAGGTCCTGCCCGGCCCCACGGGCTGCGACAGAGACCCAGGGCTGGGTCTCCAGACCTCATGTGAGTAGATTCTAATACTACACCAGGGGTCTCAAACTCAACTCAGCATGTGGGCCGCAGAGCAAGATCACAGCCATTCGGCGGGCTGCACTAGGTCTACAAAAGGCAACTGTTACGCAACACTTTTCTCACTGCAGTTGAAAACAAAAAAAAAATCAGTACAACAAGCACAATCGTACATGCAGTTTACTCAGTGTCACAAAACGACCAGAAACTGTAGTTCGCATCACAACTGCTGTTAACTAAGCTAATATCTAGCTAGGATGCTAGAGAAATGAAAAATACAAGTAGGCCCCTAGGCTTACTTAATTTTATCCAAAATATTTTGAACTTCGTGGATTAGTCTGCGGGCCACACAAAATTGTTTGGCGGGCCGCATGCACCTGCGGGCCGTGAGTTTGAGACCCCTGCACTACACGAAGGGGCTCGGGCTCTGCCAGGCAGTAAAAATGCTCAGTGAAGTCATGACTAGTGGCCTGGCTCTCGCCACAGAGCCAGCAGCAGGGGAGGGTCTCAGACGCTGCCCACCCCCGATGAGCACTGGGTGGGGGAAGCTGTTCTTCCCCTCAGAGGCTCCCAGGGCAGCTAGGAGTGAGAGACGGGGCATTTCTGGTTGGGCCTCTCTTTCCTGGCTGACTGCCTGCTCCGTGCTGAGTTGTGGGTGGTCTCTGAGACTGCGGGTGCCCGCGCTGCCACGTGCTCCATGCTGAGTGTTGGGCAGTCTCTGAGACTGTGGGTGTCCACGCTGCCACGTGCTCCATGCTGAGAGGTGGGCGGTCTCTGAGACTGCGAGTGCCCGCGCTGCCACGTGCTCTGTGCTGAGTGGTGGGCAGTCTCTGAGACTGCGGGTGCCCGCGCTGCCACGTGCTCCATGCTGAGTGGTGGGCAGTCTCTGAGACTGCGGGTGCCCGTGCTGCCACGTGCTGCCTGATGAGTGGTGGGTGGTCTCTGAGACTGCGGGTGCCCGCGCTGCCACGTGCTGCCTGATGAGTGGTGGGCGGTCTCTGAGACTGCGGGTGCCCGCGCTGCCACGTGCTGCCTGATGAGTGGTGGGCGGTCTCTGAGACTGCGGGTGCCCGCGCTGCCACGTGCTGCCTGATGAGTGGTGGGCGGTCTCTGAGACTGCGGGTGGCCGCGCTGTCACGTGCTGCCTGATGAGTGGTGGGCGGTCTCTGAGACTGCGGGTGGCCGCGCTGCCACGTGCTGCCTGATGAGTGATGGGTGGTCTCTGAGACTGCGGGTGCCCGCGCTGCCACGTGCCATCTCACAGCTCAGGAGTGGGTGGCACAGCGGAGCATTTCACCCATGCATATCAGGCATAAATTATGGTTGATTCTGTTTTAAATTTCTTCTGCCTTTGCTTTAAAATGGACCATTGAATTATATATGAACTAATCTGCTGTTTCCCCACTGTGATTTATAAGCCTTGGCGAGATTCCATAATTGTTAATAAATGACTGATTTTTTTTTTTAATGGTAAAATCTGCCGCTGATGCTGAGCTGACCTGTCCTGGAATCTCCGTATGAGATGGGTTTGCAGCCAGGACCCTGAGCCTCTCCTGAGTGGCCCCCGCAGATAGAGGGGGGCTCTGTGGTGTTCAGATGGGTCCTGAGGCTCAGGGTGTCCCCTGCATTCTCAGGGCAAGTAGGACAGGTGAGCCAGTAACAGGCAGAAGAGCCAGAGAGGATGGTGTGGACGGAGGGAAAGGGGGAGAGGGCTTTGAGGAAGAAGAAGAGGGAAGAGGAGGAGGAGGAGGAGGAAGGGCGGAGGAAGAAGGGGGTAATCAGGGAGAAGGAGGCAGCCAGGTAGATCCAATGCCCAGTAAGAAGCACGCAGGATGTGGTGTCTCTGGTGGCCCTTGCCCCTGGCTCTCTCAGACAAGCCCAAGGAAAGAAGAGTCAAGGGTCATTGTGAAGTGGGCTGATGATGACTGACAACTCGTGCAGAGCTCGGCACCGAGACGGAGTGGGGCGCGTGGAGGTTTCTGGAACATGCGGAGAGCTGGTCCCTGGTGGTGAGGGGCTTAACCCCAGGTCCAGCAGCAGGGCACCTGGTGAGAGGGGAGCCCAGGCACCGTGAGAGTAACGGTCCCAGATGGTGGTGAGCACGACTCTGATAAGAGAATCAGGGCCCCTGTGGGCATGTCAGGTGTCCCTGGTGGCAGGACAGCTGTGCTGGGAAGGGGCCGCCATTGGGAACTGGGCAGAGGAGTTGGAAATCCGAGGTTTTTGTAGAGTCTGGGGTTCTGGAAGTAAATGGGGGTGTTGATATCCAACTTCGAGGGTGCTGCTAAGGGATGGGAGGACCTGGGAGTCCAGCAGGGAAGATTGGCAGTGGCCGCAGTGGGCCGGCTGAGATGCCGAGAACCCTCAGTGGCTTCGTGGTAGTCTGTGCACTTTTTCTGAACGGCATGAAGGACGAGAAACCCAGTGATACTTACAAACCATGTTCCTGAAGAGATTGTTCTGAGCAGTCATGGCCAAGCCCCCAAGATCCCAGTTGCTTTGTAACCCTCATTCCTGAGTCGTTCATCCTGGGTTGGCCCCTCTGATGATCTCAGGGAGCATTTTCAAATCCGCCTGTCGAGGGAAGTCAGCGGTCAGCCCTCAGGTTCAGCACATGACCCGGGTCCCTCGTGTGTGGGGCCTCAGGCAGTGAGCCAGGGGGCTCTGGGTCTCTGGAAACGTCCCTCCAGCGGGAGAGGGGAAGGGAGATGTAAGGACCGTGCTGCAGGGTGACCTGTGCTCACCTGAGGATGGGGCACAGCAAACCACAGGCGTTCCTGATGCCAGGAGGGGTGGACGAGGACAGCCAGCCAGGTGGGTTTAATTCCAAACGCTTCCCAGAGTTGTGTCTTGATGTTGGGCTTTTGGAGATAATTCAAGTAGAGATCCACACTAGGGAAGGTGCTCACAGGTGTCAGCTAAACATCCCTGCACAGGCAGAGGCTCACTGACCTTCCCAGGGGACTGGACATGGCCAGTCACCTGGACGCCTTGTCAGTGCTCTGCTGGTCATGCTGTTGGATGGACTCGCCCTTGCCTGGCCCCTCAGTGTCACTGATGCACCTCTCCCCTGCAGAGAGGCCCCAGGGGAGGATAGGGGAGTTAGCACTTGGGAACCAGCAGCTGGAAACACTGCTCCAGGCCCTTCCCCAGGGCCATCCTGGGCTGGGACATTCTAGAATATTCAGTGAGCGGAGGGAGGACACCTACATTTTCCCAGTTTCAGTCCACTGTTGTGACTGTTCTAGACCAGATCTTGCCCACATGATGTTCCCTTCTGGGCCAAGAAAGAGTGAGAGTCTCTCCCCTCCCTGTCCCCCCAGGTCGCCTTAAGATTGAGGCCAATAACTTTATCAAGTGAGACTGATGTGTTACTCTCTGGGCTCAGCGAGAGGTCACTTCAGAAGGAGGCCACACATCTGCAAGGCCACAGCTGGCTGGCAGGCTGAGAAGCCCAGAGCCTGGTAGCCAAGTTCTTATGTTTTCAGCCCAAACAGTGAAAGGGGGCAGGATTCCTGAGGTGAACCCCGTGAATGGACTGGGATGACGTGGACAAGAATCAAATCAAATGGGAACTGTCTTCAAACAGCAAACAGCTGGAAGCCAGGGCCAGGCCGGGAGCAGGGCTCAGTGACATGTATCGAGCTTTGGGCCCCCGGTGGGCTGAGTACCAGGCAATGCCACTCCATTCCCACCCAGACCAGGAGGTGCAGTCCAGCTCGTCTTCAGGGATGAACTCGGCTTAAAAGGGGTTCACAGTGGGACCCACAGTGAAAACATTAGAAATACCAACAACAGCTAACGTTCAGGGAGGGAAGCAAAATAAATCGGCTTGACACTGGGAAAGGCTGGAGGCCGCGCAGAGGCAGGAAGAGGGCTTTATGTAGTTCAGCAGAGACCATTGTGGGCACAGAGAAGGGGGACTTTTGTCTTGCCGTCTGTCCTGTGCGGGGCCAGTGGCCAGCAGATCACTTCCTCTTTGCTCTGAACTTACTCCCACCTCCCCCATGACTAAAACCTGATGAAAGTTTCTTTTGTTCTTTCTAAAGTGTCAAAAGCCTTCAGAATGGCCCACGGGGCCCTCCCAGCCAGCAGGCTTTCCTGAGCCGTGTCCTGGAGGAGGGGGAGAGGGATGGTCGGTGGGGCAGCCTCTCCCCCACTGTGCCAGCCTCGGCATGCTGTCACATGTGTCAGGCCAGGGGGAAGAGGCCACGTCTGGACATGCCTCTGGTGACTGGTGCTCATACCGGGCTCTCCCTGTGACATGTGAGAGGGAAGCCCCCAGAGTGTGAGGCTGCTGGTGTCCAGTGAGCTCCTGCTGTGTCCCTGTCACTTTACAGCAATGCCTGGCCCCAGAGTTAACCAGAGGGAGACAGGGAGGGCTGCAGGGAGGAGGGCTGAAAGGAGCCCGCCACACCCTCGATCGCAGGCACGTGGACATCCAGCCTGGCCCCCTGCCCGTCTTTCCCGCTGTTTCCTGTGGGGTCAGCATGCTCCTGGCAGCGGCCCAAATGCCCTCAACACCCCCGTGACGTTGCTTTGCCTTCCGGATGCAGATGTGACGGCTGGCTGGTCCAGCATCGTGGAACGCAGCCTCACCTGCCCCCACCAGCCTCTCTTCTGGCCTCGCACAGCATTCCTCTCACCACAGATCTGGGTTCCTACCTGCCGCTGCTGTTCTACCTAGAGGGTCAGACCCTCAGACACGGACCCTGAGCCGGGGCCACCATTCCCCTGTGGTCGTCCAGACCCCAGGCCCACCACTGCCTAGAGAACTGAGAACTTCTTCTGACCCCGATGCAGGGTCTTTGGGGACTGCACTGGACTCAGAAAGTGTCTCTATAGCTGAAAGGAAGCACTTGTTTCTTTAAGGTGTGTGCCACCCAGAGTGTGGGGACAAGGGCTGTGACAGCCCCAACGCAGACCAGTGCTTGAACTGTGTCCACTTCAGCCTAGGCAATGCCAAGACCAGCTGGGGCCTGTCTGCATGTTGGGAGCCTGCAGGGCAGGCACCACACAGGGGCCTGTGTAGAGCTGTTCTCTCCCCCACAACTGGCACCTGCTAGGAATTCATGCGGTGCCCCAGAAAGGGAATCCCAGTGAGCTTCACCACTCTGAAATTTCATCAGTTTTAGTAGCTGGTTTATCCTCATCACACAAGCAGTTTGTGTCCCTGACAGGAACCAGGAGCTGTGTCATGGTGACCTTGGTGGTCGTAAACTTCTCTATTTTGTTCCATACTAAGCATGGTAAGGCTGACCACTGGGGAGCTGCAGACAGATGTCCTTTTAGGGCCAGAACTGCTCTAAACATCAGGGGGCTCCTCTGCCTGAGTGCCCAGGCAGAGGTGTGGGAATGCATGGGGGGCACACTCTCACCAGGGTGTAGGCAGAATGTGGGCATGCATGGGGGCACACTCCCACCAGGGTGTAGGCAGAATGTGGGCATGCATGGGGGCACACTCCCACCAGGGTGTAGGCAGAGGGGTGGGCATGCATGGGGGGCACACTCCCACCAGGGTGTAGGCAGAATGTGGGCATGCATGGGGGGCACACTTCCACCCAGGTATAGACAGAGGGGTGGGCATGCATGGGGGGCACACTCCCACCAGGGTGTAGGCAGGGGTGTGGGCATGCATGGGGGTACACTCCCACCAGGGTGTAGGCAGAGGGGTGTGGGCATGCATGGGGGGCATACTCCCACCAGGGTGTAGGCAGAATGTGGGCATGCATGGGGGCACACTCCCACCAGGGTGTAGGCAGAGGGGTGGGCATGCATGGGGGGCACACTCCCACCAGGGTGTAGGCCGGGGTGTGTGGGCATACATGGGGGCACACTCCCACCAGGGTGTAGGCAGAAGGGTGGGCATGCATGGGGGGCACACTCCCACCCGGGTGTAGGCAGAGGGGTGGGCATGCATGGGGGCACACTCCCACCAGGGTGTAGGCAGGAGTGTGTGGGCATGCATGGGGGGCACACTCCCACCAGGGTGTAGGCAGAGGGGTGTGGACATGTATGGGGGGCACACTCCCACCAGGGTGTAGGCAGAGGGGTGTGGGCATGCATGGGGGGCACACTCCCACCAGGGTGTAGGGCAAGGTGGTGTGGGCATTGCATGGGGGTACACTCCCACCAGGGTGTAGCAGGGGTGGGGCATCCATGGGGGTAAACTATCACGTCCCACCAGGGTGTAGGCAGAGGGGTGTGGGCATGCCATGGGGGCACACTCCACCTGGGTGTGAGGCAGGGGTGTGGGCATGCATGGGGGCACACTCCCGACCGCGGGAGTAGGCAGGGGTGTGTGGGCATGCATGGGGGCACACTCCCACCAGGGTGTAGGCAGGGGTGTGGGCATGCATGGGGGGCACACTCCCACCAGGGTGTAGGCAGAGGGGTGTGGGCATGCATGGGGAGCACACTCCCACCAGGGTGTAGGCAGAGGGGTGTGGGCATCCACGGGGGGGCACACTCCCACCAGGGTGTAGGCAAGGGTGTGTGGGCATGCATGGGGGGCACACTCCCACAGGGTGTAGGCAGAATGTGGGCATGCATGGGGCAACTCCCACCAGGGTGTACACAGAATGTGGGCATGCATGGGGGGCATCCCACCAGGGTGTAGGCAGAGAGGTGTGGGCATGCAGGGGGGCACACTCCCACCAGGGTGTAGGCAGAGGGGTGTGGGCATGCATGGGGAGCACACTCCCACCAGGGTGTAGGCAGAGGGTGTGGGCATGCATGGGGGCACACTCCCACCAGGGTGTAGACAGAGGGGTGTGGGCATGCATGGGGGCACACTCCCACCAGGGTGTAGGCAGGAGTGTGTGGGCATACATGGGGGGCACACTCCCACCAGGGTGTAGGCAGAGGGGTGTGGGCATGCATGGGGGGCACACTCCCACCCGGGTGTAGGCAGAGGGGTGTGGGCATGCATGGGGGTACACTCCCACCAGGGTGTAGGCAGAGGGGTGTGGGCATGCATTACTGGCAGGCCCCCAGGGAGGAGGAGGATGCTGTGCCAGGCCCAGGCCCTACCTGCTGGCCTCCCTGTCATCCAGGCCGAGGGCACCGACAGAGGGGTTCCTTGGTGGAGGGTGTGAGGAGGAGCTGCACACCCATGTCTGGTTTCCACAGCGCCTCTGACATGGGCGTCAACATCACTGCTGTTTCTGCTGGGAGAGGAAGTTGCCTCAAGGAGCACGTAGCTGCTGCAGCAGCATTCGTGGGTCGACCCTCTTTTCTGACCTGGTTGAGGGCAGGAGAGAAGCAGGCCCCCAAGGCCATGTGCATACCTGCTGTCCTCTAACCCTGTTAGGTGCATGAGGCAGGGTTGCGGCAGTGACAGGATGCATTAATGAACCAGTTCCCCAGGAGACAGAGGGGACAATGAGGTGGTTGCAGCAGGAGGCCTGGGAGCTGCAGTTGTGATGTCTCCTCCGGCCAGGGCTCCTCGACCCCAGGCTGGAAACTGAAGGTATCAGGGACGATCCATGGTTCCAAGTCATTGGGACCCACCCCACCAGGGAACTGCTGCAGGGTCCTGGGGCCTCCTCTCTCTGCCCCTGGGTTCTGGAGGAGAGGACGCCAACCGCCCCCAGATGAACAGTGTTGCAGGGAGAAAACACAGCCACGCAGATGGAAGCAGGGGTTTTATCGCCGGCCGTAACCCACAGGAAGCTCCCTTTTATTGCCCAGCGTCCTCATGAGCCGAGGCTCCAAGTCATTGCTGCCCCATTAGAGCTGCATCTCCTGCCACCCAGCTCTGAGGGCTGACGTGCAGGAAGAATGTGCGTTTAAGGACTGGATGGAACTGCCAGTCACAGCAGCCCTGGTTCTGTGAGCAGGAAGGCCCTGGGTGTCTGCTGTCCATGGTTACCCCCGCCATATCCCTCATGCAGGATTCCGTGTGTCTGACGCACCCAGGACACCAGTCCCACGTGTCGAGTGTCAGGTGCACTCACAGCATGTGCATCGAGCACAGTGTGCTCTTGGGAGTGAAGAAGCAGAGTGTCTGGTGTGTATTCACACTGCCCGGTGCCAGACTCTCACCAACATCTTAAGAGTATTTGCTCATTTAGCCCCGAAAACAGCACTGCTGTGCAGGAGCCATGATTATCCCAACAAACAGGAGAGGAGATGGGGACTCAGAGAGGTCAGTGGACTTTTCTGGGGTCTGGGTCTGGTTGCACAGCTAGGACATGGCGGGGAAAGGACCTGGAGTGGACGGCTGAGCGGCAGTCTCCTCCCTAAGCCTTGACCGTGGAGGTGCGAGAGGAGAACGGGAGCCACAGAGGCAGGTCCTGCCGGGTCCCGGGAGGGGATTTGAGTTCAAGTTTATGGTGAAGGACAGAGGCGGGAGCCCATCCGGGTTTTGTAAGTGTTGTTAAGATTGCAGAGGGCTCGAGACAGTGAGACTGCCCACCTGTCACCAGGGGTGGCCCTCACGACTCAAGTCCTCCTCTTGGGTCGGGTTCAGGTGTGGTTAGTGCCAGTGAGGAGAAGCCATCACAGACCAGGAGAGAATGGGAGGACCTGGCTGTCTGCACCAGAACCCGGGCCCTGGGGCTTCGGAGATGGACCCGGGTTCTGCCAGCCACCTGCTGGCAATGGTCCTGCTCTCGGGCCCAGGACAACCCTCCCAGCCGGACCTCCACCAGAATCAGAACCACTTTTCCGCTTATGTCGGCTCAGAACCTTTATGAACTCAGCTGGGCTTCAGAGACTTGCATTTTCTCTCATGAAAGACCTTGAGGGCAAATCTTCATTTAATTAGAATTCGGAAGGGATGTCAAAATCTGCCTTCCCCCCCCCCCTCCGACAGCCTTGCATGGGGCAGCTGCGTCCCTGACTGTGAGCCGGGCACCTACTTCGATTCCGAGCTGGTCAAGTGTGTGGACCGTCACCACACCTGCCACACCTGTGTGGGTGAGTTCATGGCTGCACAGGCCTAGGTTTCACTGTGCCGTGCCGTCCCGGGACCTGGGTGACGCAGGGGGGTGGCTGAACCCTCTTCAAACCAAGAAGGCCTTAGAATTCCTCAGTAGGCCAGGGTTTTGTAGTGGTAAAGTCACAGAGGCCCTGGCAGGGGCAGGAGGGAGGGGGGATAGGTTACTGTTTACAGGTGTGAAGTTTGAGTTTGGTAAGATGAAAATGTCTGTCTGGGGATGATGAATGGATGGATGGTGGTGATGGTTGCACAACATGTGAATGTACCTAATACCACTGAGCTGTACAATTAAAAAGATTTTATGTTACCGACAGTATTACAATTTTACAAGCTAAAAAAGAAAAGTCAGAATGTCATACTTTAAAAAAAATTTTGTATCCCAGGCTGGATAGCTAGGTTGGTTAGAACATTGTCCCGAAGTACAGAGGTTGCCGGTTTGGTTCCTGGTCAGGGCAGATATAGCACCAGATCGATGTTCCTGCTCTTTCTCTCTCCCTTCCTCTCCTTCTAAAATTGATAAAAAGAATTAAAGAATTTGCTTTCATTGAATTGGGGGAGGAGTGGGGAGTGGGGGAGAGAGAGAAAAGTCAACTGATTTTACTTAGTTCGATTTTAGTTGTGTGATCATTGGTTGCTTATAGGTGTTCTGACTGGAGATTGAACCTGTGACCTTTGGCATGCCGGGTTGACCTTCTATCCAGCCAGGGCCACTGGGGTGCTCTTAGAATGATCAGCCTGGGTTTCTCAGCTGAGCAGGCTGAGGACTGCTCGTGATCGGGCCTGTCTGCAGCTCCATGCTTGCACAAGAAGGCACAGTCCTGGACGCGACACTGTAGACTCAGAGACGAGGGTGGTTCAGGTGAAGGGAAGGAGGCTTTAAAACAGTGCCCTCATTCTGTGTACCTGTCTTTGCTTACTGTGAACACTTTAGTCACAGAGAAAACTACTTCCATAAGAAAGTTTATGTCTTAAAATTCCCCACCGAGATGACAGCACGGATGTCTCCCAGGCACCGTGTTTATGTAAAACAGTGAGAATGCCTTTGCTTTATTAGGCTTCGTGCTGTGAGTCATTTGCACTTGGGTGTGGAAATGCGTCCGGAGTCTGTGGGCTCAGATGTGTTCCCAGCTGTCTTCTCCTGAGTCTCCTTCCTCACCCAGCACTGTCGTCCTTGTTCTGAGAATTGCCCGTTAGGTGGAGCTCGTTGCTGCTGTCACAGTCGAGAATCAGGTGTCTGCTAGGTCACAGTTGCTGTAGCCCAGGTCCTGGGAGATGGGGCATGATGGGTGCCTCTCCTGCTGTGGACATGTGACCCCACGTGGCTGTAGGCTGTGCTCTCCAGCAGTGGGCACCCCGGAACCCTTGCAGCCAGGAGGAGACATCCCTTCTGGGCCCCCCTGAAAGCCCCATGGAGCTGGGCCCAGCACAAGGAGCACAGTGGCTGCTCCCAGCTGTTTACCCTGTGGCCTTTATTATTATTATTATTATTATTATTATTATTGTATTATTCTGAAATGAGAAGCAGGGAGGCAGAGAGACAGACTCCCACATATGCCTGACCAGGATCTACTTGGCATGCCAACCAGGTGGTGATGCTCTGCCCATCTGGGGCATTGCTCTGTTGCAACTGGAGCCATTCTAGCACCTGAGGCGGAGGCCATGGAGCCATCCTCAGCGCCCGGGCTAACTTTGCTCCAATGGAGCCTTGGCTGCGGGTGGGGAAGAGAGAGAAAGGAAAGAGAGGGGTAAGGGTGGAGAAGCAGATGGGCGCTTCTCCTGTATGCACTGACCGGGAATCAAACCCGGGACTTCCACATGCCAGGCTGTTGCTCTACCACTGAGCCAACTGGCCAGGGCTGCCTGTGGCCTTTTTGTCTCTTTCTTATTCTTTGTTTCTGAGACTTGGTGGGTGCCTGGCCCAGGTTGACTGAAGAGCATTGCTGATGTCACTCAGTCAAATGTCACAGACACTTGAATCCGTAAACCTCAAGCCTGTGCTGTGCTAATGCTTTTGCCATCAGTATTTCCATTCAATGTTCTTTTCCTGTGGCTCCAGATGGCTGGTGGCTGACAGTGTCCAGTCTCTGCTGGCTCTCCCTCACTGCAGCCCTCTGTCACCGCAGGGTTTGTACCCAGCAGACCTACGGTGTCTGGATGTCTGCCCTCCTCCTCGTGCCCACCTGCCTGGGTTCTTTCTGAGATCTTGGGACGTGTGTATCTACCCACAGCAGCCTCGGGGACAGAGACCCCATTTCCATGCTTCATGTCCGGTGTGCGCTGTGTCAGAAGCACCTGTCCTCGGCCACCACGCCCTCCCCAGGAGCCCCACTCATTTCTTCTCTGTCCTGTCATCTGTACCAAACACCTGTCCACACCTATCCCACCAGACGTCATCTTTCCATCTCTCTGTCATGTACACGGTCTGTCCAACAGAAATAGGGTGCATTATAAGTTTTCTAGAGAAGCAGGGGAAAATCATGATAATATAATATCTTAATTAACCCTACATATCTGAAATGCTGTTGTTTGAATATACCATCAATGTAAAAAAACGACTATCTCTTCTGCTGAGGCTCTGAAGTCCAGTCTGTGTGTGTATCATGGGCTCACAGTACATGTCCATTTGGTGTGGCCACGTGTCCGGTCATGGAGCCACATGTGGCCTGGTCTGGTGGGAAAGGAAGGCTGTGGAATCATGGCTACCAGCATGAGTCAGATTGGAGGGATGTGGGGCTCAGGCCTCTGTGTCCCCAGCTGTGAGGGGTGGGCTGATCCTCCCAGGAGCAAGAGAGGAGAGCCAAGTGCAGGACACATCAGCAGCAACCCCTTGGAAGTCCAGCTGTGGTGGTGGCAAGGGGACAGATGGACAGACAGTCCCTCCTCAAGGGACCCCTCCAGCAGGGCCCTGGGACACAGATATGGGCAGGCAGTCCCTGATAGCTGCTGCTTTTCCCACAGGATCCAGCAAAGAAGAGTGTATTCACTGTGCCACAGACTTCCACTTCCAGGACTGGAAGTGTGTTGGTGCCATTATCAGGTACCTTATTATAGATGCAAAAGGCAACAGATAGGCTCAATTTAAGTAAGCCTTTGACATTTGTTAGAGAAAAATACCTCCCTAGGACATGACTACTCACCATGGACTGTTTTAGTTAGAAAGTTTTAGCCTGAGCAGTGGATAGAGCTTTGGACTTGGACTCAGAGGACCCAGGTTCAAGACCCCAAGGTCTCCAGCTTGAGTGCGGGCTCATCTGGTTTGAGTAAGGCTCACCAACTTGAGCCCAAGGTCGCTGGCTTGAGCAAGGGGTCACTCAGTCTGCAGTAGCCCCCTCCCCACCCCATCAAGGCACCTATGAGGAAGCAATCAATGAATGACTAAGGAGCCGCCACGAAAAATTGATACTTCTCATCTCTCTCCTTTCCTGTCTGTCTGACTCTCTCTGTCTCTGTTGCAAAAAAAAGAAAAAGTTTTAATTTCAGACCATCCTGTGTGGTTATTTTAGGTCTCTGAGTTATTAAGGCCACCATGCAAGCCTCCCCTGAGCTTTTCAGGTTCAGCATATGGCCCCTTTTTTGTACACACCCTCCTCAGAGAGATGAGGCTTCCTAGAGGAGTGCTCCCCTGTCTCAGTAGACCCCAAGCTTTATGTTGATCAGGCGTCCCAGATTCAACTTCCTCATGCAGGGGGACACTCCTGCTTAACAGCAGGGCAGGCAGTCACTTTGGGGATACTCTTGAGGGGGCTATGAGGATTCTAATTATTGGTTCTGAGACCAATCTGGAACCCACAACTTTGGCACACAGGGAGGACACTCCATGCACTGAGACATTGGTCAGAGCCCCATGGGTTTATTTATTTTTATTTTTTTATAATTATCTTTCAGTTGAAATAATTTTAGAATTCCAATTATAATGTATGTTGCAGGTTATTTAAAATGGTATTTAATAACTGTAAGTATAAGTACTTCCTGGTTTATCTGTTAATAATGATTTCAAGGTGAACTGTTATGAGAGTAGGAAACATGGGTTATGTAATTTCAAATCTTTGAAGTTTGTTGTCATTTGCTCTATAGTGCAATTTGGAAACTTCAAGATCCTCTCAGTGTGCATCTCTGCTGTTAGGTCGTGTGTATCTTGGGAATACATTGATGGAGGTCAGTAGGAACATGGGTGGATATTATCTGTCAGTGGTCGACCCACTTACCTGCTTAAGTATGATTTTTATCTCTGTACTAATTTTCTTTTTTTGTGCAGGAATCTATTGTTTCTGAAAGAGGTATTTATAAGGTCGGTGGATAATGGGGGATGGTCCTGTGGGGAACTCAGGCCCTCCCGGGAATTTTGGCTAGGACCACCCACAACCAAGTGCGCCAAAAGAAACTTCCCAGGAGCCCTTTGGAAAAGGGCCAGTGAGATTTTACCACGTCATATTAGCTCAACCACCATAGGAACCCTTTAAATATTTCTCATGCGGGTCACACCTTGTGACTCCTCTGGTGTCTGTCCCTTGGGATCAGAAGACCTCGTCGGATGGGAAGTGCTCTGTACTCAATAAAGCCTTTTATAATTCCACACTTCATGGCTCCAGCTCCTTCCTTTGGCAGGGAAAAATACCTTATATTTTGGTTCTGAAAAACCGGGAGGAGTTTGAAGTCTGCAAAGACCGCTCCTCTTCCCTTGCCCTCTGAGAAAGAACCAGGATCTCTGACCTTCCACCCACTTCGGCACAAGGTGCGGTAAGTCCCCTGCCTCCAGCCACCCTGGAGTTCTTTCTGCTGAGACTCCCTGTTTGGAAACCGTAGCTTCGTCAGGAACCTCTTTCTGCTTCGAGTGCATGTGCCTGTGGAGATGTCCCAAGCACATCCACTTTACCTTATCTGTTTGTAGCCAGAACTTGAGTTTTGGGATGCTGATACTCAAATCTGACCACTCCGAGGACTGAGGGTGGCCGCGGGGGCATAGGAATCTCCCTCCCTAAAGAAGAAAAAACTGATCTTCTCTGCTGTGGCCAGGCCACAGAACCACTGAATTAGCCTCCTGAAGGGACTTCCAGTTTTAACAACCTCACCAATTTAACTATCGCCAAAAAAAGCTGGGAGCTGGTTGGAGATCTCTTACATTCAGGACTTCTAATTATTCGTGAACCCGTCCTTAATCTCTGTGCCACTTGTTCTACATGCAGGCCTTTTTCTGGCCAGAGAAATCTCACCTAAAATCTCTACTCCTGATCTTTCCTTCTTCATGGAATCCCAACTCTCTTCTCCTCCTGCCTGACCCCCGGGGGCGCCGCTCTCTCGGGACTTTTCTCTGGTCCCTCTGTGGACCTCTTTCAATCTGTTCTCTTCCCTCGGAGAGCTCCCTCCCCTCCCTTTGCAAAATCCTCTTTCTTATTCACCACTACTAGTCTCTCTTTCTCCTCCCCTGCTGGCCAGGGGCCCTTCCCTTTTTCACTGTGTTCTTAAACCCCTCCTCCATCAGGCCATTCTCCACCTACCATTGGCTCTTACACTGGTTTGCAGGACCCCAAGGCCCAACCCCAATCAACTTGCAGGAAGTTCTGGCTCTGTCTTGCCTCTGGCTCCAGCATTTCTTGGCAAGATCTGGGTGCCCGGCTCCCTAGGAGCCCCCTCCTTTTATCCTAACCCCCAAACCCCTATCCGAAACTGTGAACATGGCATTTAAAGTTGCTTTTTTTGGGGGGGGTGTATTTTTCTGAAGCTGGAAATGGGGAGGCAGTCAGACAGACTCCCGCATGCACCCAACCGGGATCCACACAGCATGCCCACCAGGGGGTGATGCTCTGCCCATCTGGGGTGTTGCTCTGTTGCAAGCAGGGTCATTCTAGTGCCTGAGGTAGATGCTATGAAGACATCCCCAGTGCCCGGGCCATCTTTGCTCCAATGGAGCCCTGGCTGTGGGAGGGGAAGAGAGAGACAGAGAGGAAGGAGAGGGGAGGGGTGGAGAAGCAGATGGGTGCCTCTCCTTTGTGCCCTGGCTTGGAAACAAACCCGGGACTTCCTCACACCAGGCTGACCCTCTACCACTGAGCCAACCGGCCAGGGCCACATTTAAAGTTTTTAATGGTCCCAACTAGTAGAAACAGGCCAAGGCTATTCACCAGGCCCACATGCAGCAGAAGGTAACACTCCAAACTCAGACTCTTGTGGCAGCCCTGAGGCTGGCAAAGCAACAGCAGCAAGGCACAGGAAGAACCTGACCCAAATTCAAGACACAAATAAGAATCCCACCAGCAGCTTGCTTTAAGTCTGGCAAGCAGGGTCACTGGTCCCAGAAGAGCCCCTGCCCATGGCTGCCCACTGAGCCTTACCCTGACTGCAAGCAATCTGGTCACTGGTGGAATGATTGCCCCTTTGGGCAACAGGCTTTTCCTCGGCGCCTCTATGTGGAGGACAAGCCACCCGAATGGGGAGGCCAATCCAGCCAGGTGGGTGCATCGCTCAAACTCTTAGGACACGACCTGGACTCAGAAAACCCAGGGTATGCTGCAACTAGTGGGTAAGTCCATCTCATTTCTTGTGGACACGGGGGCTACCTTCTCTGTTTTGCCGTCACACTCTGGACCTCTAGTTCCCTCATGGGTCTTGGTTATGGGAATGGATGGGACCCCTTTCTTTCCCCTTTTTATGCCACTCCTGACATGCAGTTTTGCCTCAAGCTTGCCTCCAAACAGGACCACTGGCAGTTGGAACCACTGGGCTTCATCCATTTCCAGCTCACCAAAGGGCTGGACCATGCAAATCTTCGTATTACTCCTCTTCTTTTTAAATTCTTACAGGACCACATTCGCAAAGTTTCTCTAGTCACAGCCAAACAGATGTTCCTCCTGAAACCCCTCAAAGTCACCACCTTCTGATCTCCCCCTCCCCATGATTCCCCTAATCAGCAGGAAGTAGCCAGATGAATAAACGGTGCCCGTATTCTATTTAACACAAAAGGTCAGAATGTAAGGTCGGTGAATAATAAGGGATGGTCCTGTGGGGAACTCAGGCCCTCCTGGGAATTTTGGCTAGGACTGCCCACAACCAAGTGTGCCAAAAGAAACTTCCCAGGAGCCCTTTGGAACAGAGTGACACCTCTGTCAGCCAGTGAGATTTCACCACGTCATATTAGCTCGACCACCCTAGGGACCCTTTAAATATCTCTCACGCAGGTCACACCTTGTGACTCCTCTGGTCTCTGTCCCCTGGGACCAGAGAACGTCATCAGGTGGGTAGCGCTCTGTACTCAATAAAGCCTTTTATTATTCCGCACTTTGTGGCTCCGGCCCCTTCCTTCTTTCTCGGAGGGGAAAAAGACCTTACAGTATTTTCTAACCCTAAATGAGAGAGTTGGTTGAAAGCCATGGTTATGTCCTGACTGAGTAGCTCAGTTAGGTAGAGTGTCATTCTGATATGCCAAGCATGTAGGCTCGATCTTCAGGGGACATCCAGGAATTAAACAGTGAATTCATGAGAACATAAGGACTGTTCATATTTGGAGTTTAGCCATTCAAATAGGTGTGGGTGCCATATTATTGTAGTCTGAAGTTGTCATTTCCTGATGTTATATATCAGTCAGAGCTTCTTTTTGCAAGGTTAGGTAGTTGCTCTTCTCAACATAAGAAACATGAAAACGGGATTATTTAGGAGTTTATTTGAACTTAAGTGACTTAACGTTTGCGATGAAGACCTTCAATCCTGTAGAGACTCTCAGCATAGCAATTTCTTTTTTATTTATTTATTTTATTTTAAAAAATCATTTTAGAGAGTGGAGAGAGACAGAGACAGAGAGAGAAGGAGGAGGAGCAGAAAGCATCAACTCCCATATGTGCTTTTACCAGGTAAATACAGTCTTTTTTTAAAAATTATTTGTTTGTTTGTTCATTTGTTTTATTTATTTTAGAGGGTGAAGAGAGAGAGAGTGCGAGAGAGTGAGAGAGGTAATTTCTTTAATGCATGTGAAATAAAAGAAAGGAGGGAAGATTCTATGAGGGCCTGAGAGTCAGAGCTGGATGGGATGAGCAAGTTGGGAAGAGTCTGTGCTCTCACGGTTTTGCAGAGGAGACTGTCAGGGGCAGGTCAAAGGTGTGATCCTATTGATGCACAGAGTGGCCAGACACAGCTCAGTCATGGCAAAGAGAAGCCTTTTTGTAAAGAAGTGAGCTCCCAAGGGTGTGAGGTCCCACCTCAACCTGTTCAATTTGTGAATTTCTATCGAATCAGGAGGAGGTCCCATTCCACTGAACCCTTTCTTGTCCACACTGTGTTCTTCCACCTAGAGTCTGTTTAGATACTAATTCATTTGCAGTGGGGCTATTTGTTTTAGAGTACTATGTGAATATTGATCAGAAATGCATTGTAGTTTTGTCAGTTTGTGGAAGAGAAATGTTTCATCAAGTACATAGTGAATAAAGGTGTTCTCTCCATTTCTGGCTTGTGTTTGTATCATATGAATAGTTTTTTTTTAAATAGTTGATTTTTAATTTTATAAAATCCTTGGCTTTTTTTATTTCAATGGGTCCCTGAAACATAAAAGAATGGTAAAGGGCATGGTGGCCCCCGTGAGGCCCGAGGTGCGGGAAGGAGGTGGGAGGCCGGCGGTGGGGAGAAGAGAGGTGCCGTAGGCTCAGGTACCATGCAGTCTGGACCCGCGGTGTGAAGGTGTGGGGACCTCCATCCAGACTCCAAGGGAGGTGGTCGCCCAGGTGGCGTGAAGGTGAGATGCATTCGATGTACTAACGTGGGTTTTGAAGGAAAGTGAGAAAGTAGGGGACTGTCAGGTTTTTTTTACAGCTAGTGCTCGACTTACGACCATGATTGCTTCTCACAGACCGGTCGTAACACGATTTGGTTGTAAGTTGAGTAGGCTATATGTACAGTACTGTGATATGATGTTATAGAAATCTTTAAGTCATATTTTACCTTAATTTTCTTTCATTATTGTTATATATCATAATTTCTTTGTTCATTTTATGCCATTTGTATCATCTCTACACCATTTTGTTTCTTATTTTTACATTCATCAGGTTTAAGTAAAACACTGCA
Organism: Saccopteryx leptura; assembly: GCF_036850995.1. NCBI lineage: Eukaryota > Metazoa > Chordata > Mammalia > Chiroptera > Emballonuridae > Saccopteryx > Saccopteryx leptura. The sequence continues at coordinate 15,133 of NW_027095782.1, read as the reverse complement.
TTACCAGTAAAACTGTTTTAATATTTGCAAAGACAATTTCCTCTTAGTAGACATCTTGGGAGGGGTTTGATGAAACATATCCAGGACACAAAACACAAATTGCTGTACCGAGTCTGGGATAACAGTTGAAATGGTGCATACAGAGATAGTAGTGCTGCTGGAAGCTGGTCCGCACTGTCGTATGCCCAGCTGGGGAACACTTGTGCTGCCAGACGTGGGTCAGTTGTGGCTAGTGATTGTGATCGTAAAGTCGAATATTTGTAAGTTACATAGGTCATAAGTCGATCAATATTTGTATTGCTCATGTGTGCAGGTGTTGGGCAAATGAGTTTGTAAATATGATATATGTGTTTTCTCGCTTGTGATTTGTGTTGGGTGTGGGGGACGGACTGTGGGCAGGCAGGGTCATTGTAGCCTAGGGTTTAGTTTTAAGACCAGGCTTTTCCCCATACCCTTGACTGATTGTATGATCTGGGTGGTGCACTCTCATGAGGAATCCAATTATGCCTTGGATAAGTGACTTTGTATCGGAGACTTCCTTGTTTGTATATTGGATTAAGGGATTTTGGTTTTCTACACTATAAAGTGGGACAGACCAGGAGCTTGGACACACAGTTCCTGCTATCACAATTGCAGGGGCTTCCCTGATCCCTTGCCCTTCATGGGAAGAGCTGGTTTTCTGCTTTTCCCTTGTCTTCTTTTGTGGTTTTCCTGTCTTGGTGAGACACCAATAAATAGGATGGCCCACCATCCTCTGACTCCACTGTAACCGTGAGTGGAAAAATTCTGCTTGACCTTTTGACTAAAATTAAAGAAAGCAGGAATTGACCACTCCCTACCATAAACCACTGAGAAATTTGCTTAGAGCTAGTTCACCAGAGGAAGCTTGACCACAACCGAAAATGCTTACCAAATAGGTATGTGTTCTTGATAAAGATACGATAAGGGTTAACGACTAACTGCCAATTCAGCTTCTGTAAATGGTTGCTTGCTTGCCTACCAAAGTATAAAAGCCCTTGCAAAGAGACTGAGAGTGCTCTTGGCTACCTCCTTGCCTTGAGCCCGCTCGTGAGTGTAATAAACTTTTTCTTCTGTTTTACCCACACACTTGGGTCTAGAGTCTTCGTGGTGCGCCCTCGGTCAACATTTGGAGGTTCCACCGAGATTCCGCTTCCTCGCAGACCACGAGACGAATGCCTGATGCTTGGTGAGTGAAACTGGCGGTGGCTTTCAGGCAGGGACGTGAGTCCCTCCTAGCTGCGACTGACAGACGTGTCAGGGGGTCGCAGGCCACGACTCCGGGGGACGCCCTGGAGTGTAAGGACGATCAAGGATGCTTGGAAGTCCATCTGCTTTCTCAGACAGAATCTGTAGATTTGTTGCCAGTTTCCAACCGAGCTCGTTGGTCCGGACTGCTAGATTTATTTTTAGTTTCATTTTGCCATTCGTGGTGCAGCTGGCTATGTCTGTTTGTTTTTGTCAGTGTCTTATTTGTTGCCTTCGTTCTGTCTTTTTATCTCTTTGAAATTAAAATGGGACAAGGAGCTTCCACCCCACTGTCCCTGATTCTGTCTCATTGGTCTGAGGTTAATGCCCGAGCTCATAATCTGTCTCTTCTTGTTAAGAAGCGCAAGTGGCAAACTTTCTGTACCTCCGAGTGGCCCACCTTTGGAGTAGGTTGGCCGACCACTGGAACCTTCAACAAAGACACCATAAAGGCGGTTAAAGCAGTTGTCTTCAGTCCAGGACCTCATGGCCATCCGGATCAACAGCCTTATATTTGGGTTTGGGAATACCTGGCCGACGACCCTCCTCCTTGGATCCAACCTTTCCTTCCTCCCCCTGCACCCTCCCTCCCAACAACCCTCTCCACCACTCCGGGCACTCCCAGACCTGCTCCAACTCATCCAGACCTCTGCTCTATGCTTCCACTCAAACCTTCGGAGCCAACGGCGCCTACTTTATCCCTGTATCCTCCCCTTCCCTCCTCTGTTCTCCCTGAATCTCAAACTGACCTTATTCTTTTTGATTCGGGACTCCCGCCTCCCTATCCCAGGGATGTCCCTGCCGGTGCTGCTGGTTCCCAGCTTGGGGCCCCACATCAGAATGAACGGGGACCATCAGGAGAGGGTCCAGCCCAAGGTACCCGGAGCCGGAGAGCACAAACCCCAGATGACGTGGCCGTCACCCTGCCCCTTCGGCCTTTCAGACCCCCTGTCCCTGACAGCCAAGGGAGAAACATGTCGGCACTTCAGTATTGGCCCTTCTCCTCCTCAGACCTATATAATTGGAAAAACAATAATCCACCTTTTTCAGAGGACCCTGTCAAACTTACTAACCTTCTTGAGTCTCTTATATTTTCCCATCAGCCCACTTGGGATAACTGCCAGCAGCTCTTAGGTATCCTCTTCACCTCCAAAGAAGGAGACCAAATTCTCCTCGAGGCCAGGAAATTGGTTCCTGGACCTGATGGTCGTGCTACTCAACTCCCCAAACTTATAGATGAGGCTTTTCCCCTGAGGCGGCCTAACTGGGACCCTAATACCCCTGAAGGTAGGCGGCGACTCTTACTCTATTGCCAGACTCTGATGATGGGTCTCCGAGCGGCGACGAGATGCCCCACTAATTTGGCTAAGGTAAAAGAAGTAATTCAAAGGCCAGAGGAATCCCCATCCAGATTCCTAGAGAGACTAATAGAAGCCTATAGGAGGTACACACCTTTCGACCCTGAGTCTGAAGAACAGAGAGGGGCACTGGCTATGGCCTTTATAGGACAGTTAGCTACTGATATTCGGAGGAAACTCCAGAGCATGGATGGGTTACAGGACATGGCTCTGAGAGATTTAGTCAAAGAGGCTGAGAAAGTGTTCTATAAAAGAGAGACAGCAGAGGAAAAGGAGCAAAGATTAGAGAAAGAACGTGAGGAGTGTTACATCGTATGCGAGATAGGCCACAGCAGACACAAAGTAAATTTTATAGGTTTTATTGCAGACCTGCACAGGGACTGCAGGCCACCCACGCAAGGGAGCACTTAAGCCCCCCAAACCTGCGCAGGGGATGCAGGTAACCCACACAGGGGAACACTGCAGCCCCCCAAACATGCACAGGGACTGCAGGCAACCCACGCCTCCGAAGAGACTGGAGCACTGCAGCCAACCAAACCTGTACAGCCAACAAACTGCACAGGGACTGCAGTCCCCGAAACCTGCGCAGGGACTGCAGCCCCCCAAAACCTGTGCAGGGACTGCAGGTAACCCATGCCTCCAAAGAGACTGGGGCACTGCAGCCCCCCAAACCTGCGCAGGGACTGCAGGCAACCCACGCCTCCAAAAAGACTGGAGCACTGCAGCCAACCAAACCTGCGCAGCCAACAAACTGCACAGGGACTGCAGCCCCCCAAACCTGCACAGGGACTGCAGCCCCGAGCTTCTAAAATGGCTCCTTTTTATAGGGTGGCTGTCTAGGATGAGCAAGCATCATACAGAAGCTGATGTGGCTGTTAGTCATTGGCTAGGGTGGTCATACGCAGTTACAGGGGGGGGGTATTACTCAGTGGAGAATTTCAAACATAAACTTCTGATAAGGGTCTCTGACTCAATGCAGGATGTTGCTGAACTCTTTGTTCTCAGCATCACAGGGACCTTGTACACTATTGGCAGCCCCAGCATGTCAGTACTCCTTGAATCTAACATTCCCCCATCTCTTTTGGGCATAAATCAAATCCTTGATTCTTCATCAGTGGGGAGAATGGTATAAGGCTGGGGCTCATGAGAATTTTCTACTTTAGCTGTAGCTATAAGCTAATTAAGTCAGGGGTCCTCCCTAGTATGTGCTGGCATGCTGATAGTGTGCCCTTAGTACTACAAGCTTTATGGACTAATTTCTTTCTGCCTTGCATTTTTCTTCTCTGTACTAACTTCTTACAACTTGCACAAACCTTCTGCAACTTACACTAACTTTCTGCAACTTACACAAACCTTCTGCAACTTACACAAACCTTCTGCAACTTACATAAACCTTCAACTTTTATGCACTTTCTTATCCAGGAATAACTGGCCTTCATAACAACTTGCTTTTCCTTTTCTTTCCAAAAGTACCTCTACACCTCATACCTTCTATTATCAAAACCATACAATTCCTTTCTAGTTAAAACTCTTGATTTTTTAAAAACCTTAACCTTCAGCAAAGACTAAGTTAGTACTAAGTAATCCTCTTTTAAAGATTGCTTTTGGAGGTGTCCTTTTCATAAGTAGCCTATTGGACACATGACCAATATTCACAGATTATTCTATAGTGGTAGCTATGAGCACATACATAACTTTCATTTACCTTATAGCTTCTCTCTCAGCCAAGGGACTTACACCCCCTTTCTGTATGACTCATAGCAGTACATGCATCAAACCTCTTAAGATGACTTACTTGGCTTTCCTTTACCTTAGTTTCCCTCCCTCCCCAAAGTCTCCATGCGTGGACCAGTTAACTTCTGGTTTGTGGCTGAAGCAGGGCATGCTGTCCTTCTCAGGGTCAGCTTATAAGTGTTGGCAGGGTCAGTCTTCACTGTACACAAAGGTGTCTCTGCTGGGACTGCAAGCTTCAGCCGGCCTCGGTGGACCCAGGCGGGTATGCCTTCTAACTTGGCAGTAGTGGGGGTGTCAGGATCATGGTGTGTGGACCCATCTACGTGGGACTCAGTCCTTGGGTGGTGTACTGCTAGAAGTGCCTCTTGGACAGTCTTTGAACAGTTTGCTGAGTAACCTATAAAACCTGTAAGTACTTAGGGAAAGGGTGTTACATTTCTACACTTTGCAATTAGAGTTTAAGTCCTATTGACTACTGCTTCTAGCTGGAATTAGCAGCAGGTCCCAGCCTATAATAGGTATGGGGCATTGAGATAAGAGAAATAAAGGAGATACTAAACATAAAGCAATAAAACCAGACTGTCAATACCCACAGTAGAGATCTTTGAGGGATAAATAAAACTTAAATATTCAAGCAAGGCATAGTAGATGGCCCTTGTGTTTACAAGAAATAAGATTAGCTTATCTGCTACTTGGAAGAAATACCTTAGTCTCCTGAATGATGTCCTTAGGCCTTCAGTGGCAATTCCAGGCACGCTGGGCAAGGTCAGGTCACAGGTGGCTGGAGCAGGGCTAGAAGAGACTGATCCCTCCCTCCATGGAGCAAGGGGGCAGCTTACCTTCTCATGTCCCTCTTTCCACAGCACAGGTGTGTCAACCAGTGGGGCCAGGAAGCCTGGCAGGCTTCAGTTCAATGACCTTTCTTTCCACTCTGGAGCAGGGCCTTGATGAATGCTATGAAACCCCTTAGGGTGCTGGAGCCAAAAGTTGGTATTTCCTGACTTCTTTTGGGCCTTATTTGCCTTTTCTGTTACTTCCTTGGTCATTATAGACCTTAAAAGCCATGCTCAGAAGATCTCACTGAGGGGCTTGACTAAGAGAGCAAAATTGGGAATACAGCAACAGATAACCTCTAGCTTACTGTACTGTTATCTTTTGCCTGACTAAGCAGTGGCTCAGCCCTTGAGCTGGTGCCCAAGGGGGAGGGGCAAGTGCCTGAAACTGTGAGGGGAGCCTGCCACTTCTCCTGCAGCCAGCTGCAGCCTGGCTGCCTTTTCTTTCTCTACCTCTGCTGCTATACTGGTTGCATACTGACCATGCCACCTGCCTACAGGTGGGTGCTGGTGATAGTACGCTAGACTCTCTATGTTTTCTATGGGTCTAGCAATCCTTGGTTTGGCCACTCTGCTCTTAAGTTGGCCATTCTAGTAGCAGACAAACAAACCAAATATGCACACAAAACAAACAAAACTTCTAAACCAAAACCAAAGGGAGAAGGCAGCGTCCTGCGTTCCCCGACTGACCAGGTGGGGAGAAATCAGGTGGCATCCTGCCTGCTCCACTACACCCTTTTCTAACCAGAGCTCTGTTTCCAAATATTCAAAGAGGAAGCTTCCTTACCAAACAGTCTCAAGACTCTAAATGTTTCAAATCAGCCAAATTCAGTTTCCAAATGGCAACTGCCAGAGGCTGGCCAGCTACCAACGTCTGCTGCAGCCCACTCCAAGAGGAGGAGTCTTACACGGCCTATCTTGCTGGGGGCCTCCATATGTTACATCCCAGCAAGAGAGGCCACAGCAGACACAAAGTAAATTTTATAGGTTTTATTGCAGACCTGCACAGGGACTGCAGGCAACCCACGCAAGGGAGCACTTCAGCCCCCCAAACCTGCGCAGGGGATGCAGGTAACCCACACAGGGGAACACTGTAGCCCCCCAAAAACTGCACAGGGACTGCAGGCAACCCACACCTCCGAAGAGACTGGAGCACTGCAGCTAACCAAACCTGTGCAGCCAACAAACTGCGCAGGGACTGCAGCCCCCCAAACCTGCACAGGGACTGCAGCCCCGAGCTTCTAAAATGGCTCCTTTTTATAGGGTGGCTGTCTAGGATGAGCAAGCATCATACAGAAGCTGATGTGGCTGTTAGTCATTGGCTAGGGTGGTCGTGAGCAGTTACAGGGGGGGTATTACTCAGTGGAGAATTTCAAACATAAACTTCTGATAAGGGTCTCTGACTCAATGCAGGATGTTGCTGAACTCTTTGTTCTCAGCGTCACAGGGACCTTGTACACTCTTGGCAGCCCCAGCATGTCAGTACTCCTTGAATCTAACAAGGAGCAGGAAAATAAGTGAGATACACAGAGAAATAAAGAGTTAACGAAGATTTTGGCTACCATAGTAGGGAAACAAGATAGAAGAGGAAAGCATAGTACCTCGGGCCCAAACCAAAAACCAAAATTAGGACCTAACCAGTGTGCCTACTGTAAAGAAGAAGGACACTGGGTCAGGGATTGCCCTAAGAAGAAGAAAAAGAAGACTGAGGAAATCCTTGCCCTAGGAGATTAGGGGCGTCGGAGTTTGGACCCCCTCCCCGAACTCAGGGTAACATTCAATGTGGAGGGGACACCAATCGACTTTAAGGTAGATACTGGAGTGGTTTACTCTGCCTTGCAGAGTCTGCTGGTTCCCCTCTCAAACAAAAAATCCTTGGTCCAGGGGCAAATGGATGCCAGCATAGGTCATGGACAACTAAAAGGACAATGGACCTGGGGAGGGGAAAAGTACAGCACTCCTTTCTGGTCATACCAGAATGCCCTGCCCCGCTGCTGGGGAGGGATTTGCTTACCAAGTTGGGGGCAAGTATTGACTTCAAACCTCAGGGACCAGAAGTAAGATTCAGTAACCCTCTTGTCAGTCAGCCTATTGTGACCATGCTGACCTTGTCTGCTGAAGATGAGTATAAACTGTATGAGACCCCTGCCCCCGGACCCCGTTCAACAGAAGACAGGTGGCTTCAGAGCTTCCCAGAGGCCTGGGAAGAAACAGCAGGGCCAGGATTGGCAGTACAAAGGCCTCTGGTGGTAGTATACTTAAAACCCTCTGCCACCCCCATAAGGGTCAAACAATACTACATGAGTAAAGAGGCCCGGGAAGGCATTAGACCTCACATCCAGAGGCTGCTAGGACAAGGGATCCTGAGGCCTTGTCAATCAGGGTGGAACACCCCCCTGCTACCAGTGAAGAAACCAGGGTCAGGAGACTATAGACCAGTCCAGGATTTGAGAGAGGTTAACAGTCGGGTAATGGACATACATCCAACGGTCCCGAACCCTTACAACCTCCTCAGTACCCTCAGTCCTGACAGGAAGTGGTATACAGTACTGGACCTGAAAGATGCCTTCTTCTGCTTGCGCCAGCATGAGGACAGCCAACCCCTGTTTGCTTTTGAATGGACTGACCCTGAGAACGGACTCAGCGGACAGCTCACCTGGATGCGGCTACCCCAGGGCTTCAAGAACTCTCCCACCATCTTTGACGAAGCGCTGCACCAGGACTTGAGTGCCTACCGAGCCTCCACCCCTGAGGTAACTCTGTTGCAGTATGTTGATGATCTGTTACTTGCAGCCGCCACCATAGAGCAGTGCAAACAGGGAACTGAGGAACTGCTTTTCGAACTGGCCAAACTGGGATACTGGGCATCCGCCAAAAAGGCCAGGGCCTAAAGCAGCATTTTTAGAATATTTCCATTGTAATTGTTTTGTAATTGTACTTGTTACCACAGGTGTGGAGTGGAAGACGGTCTTCTTTAAAATCGCCGTCCAGGCCCTGGCCGGTTTGCTCAGTGGTAGAGCGTCGGCCTGGCGTGCGGAAGTCCCGGTTTGATTCCCGGCCGGGGCACATAGGAGAAGCGCTCATTTGCTTCTCTACCCCCCCTCCTTCCTCTCTGTCTCTCTCTTCCCCTCCCGCAGCTAAGGCTCCATTGGAGCAAAAGATGGCCCGGGAAGTGGGGATGGCTCCTTGGCCTCTGCCCCAGGCACTAGAGTGGCTCTGGTTGCGACAAGTGACGCCCCAGAGGGGCAGAACATCACCCCCTGATGGGCAGAGCATCGACCCTGGTGGGCGTGCCGGGTGGATCCCGGTCAGGCGCATGCGGGAGTCTGTCTGATAAAATCGTCATCCGCGCGATGCCCTGCGCCCTCGTGTGGACACCTCTGCGAATGACACCTTAGCGCAGGTGCACAGATCATGTTCAGCAGAGCGGATCCTCTATGAACGTGGCGTTCAGTCTTCCGTTCAGTTAGTGTTTTCTCTCATGGCCGAGTATTTTGAAGGGTATATGTGTGTGTGTTTCGTTTCTGAAGAAATGACTGTCCGTCTATGAATGAGAGAGGTGTTTGTTATCCATCTAGTTCAGTGATAAATTTTTGTAATTTTTGTTGTAGGTCTGCTTTAGGTCATTGGGAGTTTCTGTTACAGATTTCTTGTGAAATACATGAAAAGCAGGAACCCCCAGGTCCATGTAAGCAAACAGTAGGAAGCGCTGGTCTTTGTAGTCCCGGATTTTGCCCTCAAATGTACTAAGTGTTGTATAATGTCCATTTGTATGATGTTTGCATGATTCACGTGGGTTCCAAAGTAGGTTTACAGGGGTGAGTAGGAGAAGGAATAAATTGTCATATTCTTATTTAGCAATTAGTGTAGTATTTTTCATAGAATAACCGTCAGTCTTTATTGGGCTCACCCCATAGGACTTTCCCCACCGTTTTCCTTGGAAGCTGTGTGTCTTTTTTCAGGTTTTGCATTTCAGAATGTCTCCCATGGGGTGGCTTGTGTCTTTATTTTGTAAAGAAAGTATTTTTTAATTATATTTTTTAGTTTTATGAAGTGTCAACATATGTATGTGGCTATGGTAAATATGCAGGTATGTATGCAGTTCCTGGGTGTTTTCATGTGAATGAGACATGAAAAAGTATAGTTGGATGCAAGCAGTAGGGTTTGTAGTCTGGGTCGTGTGGATGTTTTGGGGTGGATCATTCTTTGTCCTGGGTGACTGGCTGTGCATTGTGGGTGCTTTCCTGCATCTGTTCTTTCTATCTGCTGAATGCAAATAAAAAACAGTTTCCACAGTGTTGTTAATACAAAACGACACCGTTTTAGTCAAATGTGCCCTGGGGGCATATTCACCTATGTTACAGAAGCCTGAGGCAGAAGCCTGACATTCAATATTTCAGAATACTAGCGTGATAGGAACACAGTTTTTTTGTTTGTTTGTTTGTTTTTGTTATTTCTCTGCTGAAAGTGTTTTCTAACTGTACCAGTGATTTATGTTGGGGTTATCATTTGTGGCTTTTAGATGTTTCTTTGAAAAGATGTACATGGGATGATGCTGTGTTTACCATCCCTTAAAGGATTCTAGATGGATGGTGAGGAGAGTCATAGAGATTTTATGCAGTTTTAGTGAATTGAAATGTATAGGAAGTTATTTTACCATTCAATAGGGTCAGTTTTCAAAAACTTCCAAGCCTTCTTGGAGAGTATCTTTGATATTCATTGATTGGGTATGGAGGAGTAGTTATGTATGTTGAAGTTATTTGCCATGTAGAGAGTTTTTTTAGTATTCTTAATGAATTTTTTTTGGGGGGATATAGTATAATACCCTGAGAAAGGTGGTGATTGTTGAAGATTATTTTTGTCACAGGTGAATTATTCATTCATTCATTCTTTTTTTATTTTTTTACAGAAACAGTCAGAGAGAGGTATAGATAGGGACAGACAGACAGAAATGGAGAGAGATGAGAAGCATCAATCATTAGGTTTTCGTTGTGACACCTTAGTTGTTCATTGATTACTTTCTCATATGTGCCTTGACCATGTGACTTCAGCAGAATGAGTAACCCCTTGCTCGAGCCAGCGACCTTGGGTCCAAGCTGGTAAGCTCTGCTCAAACCAGATGGGCCCATGCCAAAGCTCTGGGTCTCGAACCTGGGTTGTCTGCATCCTACTCCGATGCTCTATTCACTGTGCCACCGCCTGGTCAGGCTATTCATTCATTCATTAGTTTGTTCATTTATTCATTTATTTATTTTAGATTTTAGAGAAAGGAGAGAGGGTGGTAGGAATGGGAAGCATGAACCTGTTGCTTCTCATTTCTTCATTGATACAGCAAGCCCAGGGTTTGGAACCAGTGACCTCAGTATTTTAAGTTGACACTTTATCAACTGTTTTATCAGTCAGGCTCACACATGTATTTGAAAAGATGGATCATGTGCAGCTTTATGGAATATGTATTGACTCTTGACTTTTTCCAGATGTCTCCTGAGTCTAGGATGCTCATACCCAGTGTTTGGAAGATGGTAAGTTTTGTCTTTATTGGTGTTGTTCTTTAGAGGTCAGCCTCCCTGTTAGTCATTGTAGAAAGGTATCCTTTCAGCTGTAGGATGGAAAAGGACATGCTGTTTGTGTTGTATTCTTAGTAGTATACAGCTATTGTTCTCGGTCATTATTGACCTGGGTGAGGGTCCTGTGCACCCTATATGCTTAGTAGGAGGTGCCACTGTCTGCACCGGTAGCCAGCAAAGCCCACCATCTCTGTGATGTGACATGCCGCCATATTGGGGAAATATGCCCTGGGGTCAAAGTTAATTTTGATTGTGAAAGACCTGAAACTTCATATTTTTATCATCTTTCTGTGGAAATTATTTTCTAATCACAATAGCGATTCATTTGGGGGCTATTTTATAAGTTTATGTGAAAAGATGGTAATGTAATGAGTATAATTACTCCCTTTTCTAACAGGTTTCTAGATGAGCGTCATGTAATATTATTTTCTCATATAGTTGTTCTGACAGCAGTTATTCTATGAATGAAAGATTTTTCTTATTATGTAAAAAGAAACCTTTATGGTACACAATGATAGGAATTTCCACCTAGCACTGCAGGTTCCATACTAACATATAGGCTATTTATGTGTATTGATAAGAAGAAGGGTGTTTTGTTTGTTTGTTTTTTAGTGTATCTGGTGATGTAGTATAGTGTGAAGTTGCAATGAGGGTCAGGGTTCCAGAATATAGGGTTATTTGAGGAATCTTAGAGGAACCAAAGATAGAGGAAACTGGTAGTAAGCCATGTTCTGTGGTGTATTAAAAATTTGTCTTGAGAAAAAGTGTATTTTTGGACAGGTATATGTGTGTCATTTCAGAAAAGCCTAAGAAGAGTAGTTTAGAGGGTGAATTCTGGCACGTGAAAGAGTTCTGAGAAAGATTCTTAGCGACATTCAGAAACAGTCAGGAAAGACCACATGGTGAGTCCTGAGGAGAAGCAGAGATCCTGATAGGACCAGTCTGATTCATCAGAGAGTGATTCAGCGTCCAAGTTGTGAGATGTTCCTTGCCTCTCAGATTTTCTGGGGCATCGTCTCAGCCTAAGATCATATTCAGCCATTTTTGAAGATGGTTTGTAATTGTTTTTTCTCAGGTGTCTGCTTCTAGGTGGGTAGGTCAAGAGAGTCAGCATTTGTGATCTAGGATTCCAAATGACCTAGTGTTTGTATTCTATTTGTCTTGTTGTGCCATAGAGTTGAGAGGGAGTTCTGAGTAGTTTTAACATTTTGGGCCGGATTATTCTTTGTCCTGGATGAACATCTCCTATATCAGATGCGCACTTGTTCATTGTATTCAGTGCTTGCAAGTAGTGCTCCTTGGAGTGTTGTGAGAAGGTCTGAGTCATTCTCAAAGTGTTGGAGCTGCAAGTCCATGATGGATTCCATAGTAGGAGAGGGAGCCCAGTCTCACCCTCATCAAGCAAGTGCGGGTTATGATAGCAGTAATGAGGGAGTAGTGGAGAGAGTGCAGGCAGGAGGGAAACATCGGCATCAGCATCTGAAAGCAGCGAAGAGCATCTGAAAGCTGCGAGAGAAGTGAAGCCCAGAGGGCTTGTTTTGCTGGAAGCAAAGGAGGAGCCCTGTGAGAGAGAATGGGTCACAGGAAAGGAAGGTCGTTTGAATCAGAGAGATGAGTGGCGCAGAGGGGAATTGTATCTGAAGTTAGAGTCCAATAGGGAGCAGCTTTCTGGGACTCAGTGAAGGTGCCATATGGCAGGGAAAAAGACTCATCTATGTAACAGAAATTAGGGAGTCTGTAGACAACTTTACTTCTCTGAGTGGATGGATTCAAGCTGCAGGTCCAGAAGAGGGTGAAGGAGAGGTTAAGAATTAGTCAGCGGGGGTCCCACTTATGGAATCCTGTAGTCACACAGGCCTACTGTGGGGAAGGTCTCTCATCCTTTCCTCCGCACCTGAGAACCTCAAGTCAAGCCCGAGTCCTGCGGGAGTTCTCCTGGAGTGGAGGGGCAGGAGAGTGCTTGCAATCCATGGTTTTCCTGGAGTATGGTAATACTCATGAGCGCGAGGAAGTAGGATATACTCATGAACAGTGTTCAGTTTGTGTTCTTTAGGCGTTTTGGGAACAAGGTGGAGAAGTTGGAATGGGGGTGGGGGTAGGTCGTAGAATTCAGTGAAATGGTAGTGTGTGAATTTTCTAATGGTTTGGCATGAGAAAGGTGGGTGATCTTACCCTATAGCAGGGAGGTTGTCCCAAAATTGAAAGGGAACTCATGGGGTCCCATTGCAAGGTCAGTGGAGGAGTCCATGGGAGAGCAGGGCCCACCGACTTGAGCAAGTCTATACGGGGAGGGTGTGATCTGGCAAGCAGTGTCGGGTGGCATCAGACACTCCATGGCCAATGAACAACCTGGTTGCGTCCATGGAAAAAAAAAAGCAGTCAGCTTGTGGTGTCGGGAAATGTTATTCAGGTTGCCTGTCCTTTCTTGTGTGTCCAGGAGTGCAGAGTATGGAGTCTTGTTGAGTTCGTGAGGGAGAGATTTAGTAGTGTGAATCCAAGGGAGACGGAGTCAGGGAGTCTGTTCATCATTTTGAAGACTGAATACAGAGGGAAGGGCTTAACATGTTGGAAGGAAGGATGCCGCCCAGACTGGGTCCCTGAGGCTCTGAGGAGAAGAGGAGCCCTGTGCTGGGTGGTCTGACAGGGTAGCAGTGAAGTGACCTGCAAATCTGTTCTGAGAGGCCTGGACATCGGGTTGCAGTGACCCAGCATGGTGGAAGCTTTCAAAAATCCAGGAAAGGCGGTTGTTGCCATGTCTAGCAAGGTGGGTTCCTGGTAGACGGAGGAGGACAAAGCAGCCCATGGGGAAGCTGAGGCCTTTCAAGCAGGGGGCTGGGGTGTATCAGTATCAAGGAAGGGAGAGGGTTAGGGTCATGAGAATGAAGGGGTCATTGGGTCACAGCTCACTGATGCTGTCTCATAGCTTTCCTCTGAGTGTATTCTTGTGGGTACATGGTTGTGAAGAGGTCAAAGTGGAGGTGATGCTGTTCACAATGGGTCGCCTTTGCCTTGGAGACTCATTGTCATGGGTGCCGGGAGGAGAGAGTGGAGTAAAGGGAGGTGAAGGTGGTTTCAGGTAAGTAAGAGTGAAGGAGAGGGAATAGGGATTGGAGACGGTGCTGAGGGTTTCTTAAGGCAGACTTTCTGCAATGGGTAGTGGCTGCTCGGTATGTTAGAAGGAAGTGTTCAGAGAAGAGTCTGCTCGTGCCTTTTCTGTGAAAGAAAATTTATGTCATGTCTCATGGGTGTTGTGATGGAAAAAATAGAATTTATCCCCTCAGTGAAATTGGAATGTAGAAATAAGGAATCCTTCAGTGGCAAAGAGGTTACTTTTTTAGAAAAAAAAACAAACCATGGATTTGGATGAGAAGACTGTGAGGAGAGAGAAACACCGTGCCATTTACTTTTCTTTATTTTTCCATTCTGTGTTGTGAGGTTTTCTGTCAGCTGTGGTCTGTGTTTGGTTGGAGCCCACTGGGTGGGCGCTTTCTGCCGGCACACTGTCTGTGAGGGTACACAGTGTGCACATGAAGACAGATGTGTCATGTCACAGGAGGTGCACTTTGGTGTTCTTAGAACCAGTTTTTTTATTTTTTATTTTTCTGAAGCTGAAAACGGGGAGAGACAGTCAGACAGACTCCCGCATGCGCCCAACCGGGATCCACCTGGCACGCCCACCAAGGGCAATGCTCTGCCCACCAGGGGGCGATGCTCTGCCCCTCTGGGGTGTCTCTCTGCTGCGACCAGAGCCACTCTAGTGCCTGGGGCAGAGGCCAAGGAACCATCCCCAGCACCTGGGCCATCTTTGCTCCAATGGAGCCTTGGCTGTGGGAGGGGAAGAGAGAGACAGGGAGGAAGGAGAGGGGGTGGAGAAGCAAATGGGTGGTTCTCCTATGTGCCCTGGCTGGGAATCAAACCCCGGTCCCCCGCATGCCAGGCTGACACTCTACCGCTGAGCCAACCGGCCAGGGCCAGGACTGTCTATCTTTACATGTCATTATTCCTGAGGAAGGGCATAGGAGGCTTTACCAGCTGTTATTGCTTTTACCACATAAGGTAAGCCTGGGCATTGTGAAGTAGGTTGTCATGCTTGTTTGATGTTGAGTGTAGGCCCCATTTCCTGCTGCTGAAATGGACAGAAGAATGTGTAGTGGTTGAGTACAGTGGGTGAAGACATGAGCATTTTACTGACTGTGACATCGAAGAATGGTCAAGTGTCCAAAAGAAAGAGAAGGAAGTGAGGTGACATGAGAAAGAAAGTTGGTGTTGTGAGTCTCTTCATGCCTCAGTTAAAATGTGGTGTCCTTCTTGGAATTCAGAGAGAGAGGTAGGAATTGGTCATGTGGTGTTTCACAAGTCCTGCTAAAATTCGTCC
>NW_027095781.1:55131-57795 GCF_036850995.1 Saccopteryx leptura | reverse complement strand
TTAAATGGCTTCATCTGATCTGAAATTACATTTTATAAAAGAATTTTACTGATAATTGCACATTTCGGTCATATAGTTTCATATGAAAAAGTCAGAAACTTAAAATTTTAGAAGTTTAATGTGCTTCATTCTCTTTATTCCACTGAATGAAGAATCGTTTCCAATCATTGCCCTTGATGTGTTTGTCTATAAACCTAGTTAAATGAGTCACTCTCTACTCCTTTCTGTGTTTACTCTTCTTGTGACTACTGAATGAATTTATTCCTAAAATCTGCTCCCATTTCTGAGAGGAAATTCAGTGTAGGGCACAGTAATGATACCAGATCATTTCCTGTGTCACTGGAAAGCAAGTATATTGGTTTTCTTTGTGTTAATCATCCATTTTAGTTTTGATGATGGAGAGGGGAGTATGGTCATATTGTAAAATACATTTATACCTCTCTGTAAGATTACCATGTAGATAATTTCTTAAGCAGGAGCATGGGTTTGACAGTTTCTTGTAAAATAAGGTAGTAGATATAATTGAACTCATTTACTCACACTTTATGGTTTGTTAATATAAATATTTCTGACTTTAAGCTATAACTGCATAAGGAAAATTACAGAAATAAATGATAGCGGCCAGTTTTGTAGTAGTTAGTATGCTGTTGTGAATTTCCTTTGTTAGAACATTCACGTGTATACTACTGTAATGTTATATGTCTGTACTAGTGATCTGTTGTGAAAATTTACTTTCATCATATACTGTATATGGGTGCTTGGTGAATTTTGTACCATAAACACACATATCAAATGTAGGATTTCATGGTGAAATATCCATATATGTTCCTACAATTCCTTTGGAAGGACACACAAGAAACTGATTATTGGTTAGCCCTAGAGAGAATGCTCTAGGATGGAAGACTCAGATGGGAGTCACACCCTATTATTATATCTGAGTTTTTAATGAGTATTAAATGGTACTGAAACAGTAGTAAAGCACTAAAAAGTAAGTAAAATAAAAACAACAAAATCAACAATAGCAAAAGAGAAAATAGGTGGACACTCTGTGGATATAATTCTAGCCAAGTATAGTTTGGTGGCTGCTATTTGGGTTTCTTTTCACAGTTGGTCAACTCTCTCTGTTGATCGATGCCTAAATTTGATTAGAACTCTCTTCTAGGTGGTAATAATTCTGTTCTAATATTTATCATCATATTGTTTCCTCCCACTTCAGATTCAGATGATTTAGAAAAGTTGCCAGGTTTCTCTTTGACATGAGATATGTTCTTGATTTGGAATGTGTTGTTTCATGAATGAAAAGACCGTGGTGGTGATTTACGAGTTTGCTTCTACTACAGATAACTAAGACACGATATTTTCAGGTACTTTGATCTATATAGATGGTAAAGAATTTACCTGAATCTTTTCCCAAATTCTCATATTTAAAGTCTGAGTGATTAAATTCATTCTTAGTGTTTCATTTTAAAAGAAAGCAACGTTAGCAGACTTTTGTGAGTAAAGAGCTAGGAAAACCATTGCTTTTTAAATGATTTGATCATAGTTTATATTTATTAATGTCTTGTTAAAATAGAAGTAACTTTCAACTTTTTGTTTTTATTTCTACTGTTTTTATTTTATAATAATTTTTATTTTTCAATTAAAGTTGAAATACAGTATTATATTAGTTTCATGTGTACAATATAATGAGTAGACATGTATTTAACTTATGAAGAGATCACCCTGATATATCTCGTACCAATCTGACACTATACATAGTTATTACAGTATTAGTAGCTATATTTTCTATGTTACACTTTATATCCCCACGACTGTTTTGTAACTACCATTTTGTACTTCTTAATACCTTCCCCTTTTTCATCTGTCTCCCCGACCCCCCTCCCATCAGGCTATTGTCAAAATGTTCTCTGTATTTATGAATTTGCTTTCGTTTTATTTGTTTGTATATTTTGTTTTTTAGATTCTACATACAAGTGAAATCATATGGCATTTGTTTTTCTTTGTTGACTCATTTCACTCCGCTCAGTACCCCCTGGGCCCATCCATGTTGTTGCAGATAGCAAGGTATCCTTTGTTATGGCTGAGTCACATTTCATTTATTGCATATTTGCACCACTTCTTTATCCATTAATTCACTGGTGGTCACTTAGGTTGCTTCATATCTTGGCTATTGTAAATAATGATGCAATGAACATATAGGTGTATAGATCTTTTCGATTTAGTTTTTTGGGCTTTTTGGATAAATGTCCACAAGTAGAATTGCTGGGTCCTTCTTTGTCTCTTGATATATAGCCTTTCTTAAAAGTCTGTTTTGTCTGGTAGAAGTATTGCTACCTCAGCTCTTTTTTGTTTGTTTTCATTTTCATGAAATGTCCTTTTTCCAACTTTTTACTTTCAGTCTATTTGGTCTTTTGATCTCAAGTAAGTCTCTTGTAGGCATCATATGCGAGGGTCATGTTTTCTTATCCATTTAGCCACCCTATGTCTTTTAATGTCTTGATTTACATTTGAAGTGATTTTTCATAGATATGTAGTTATTGCCATTTTATTATTTGTATTTTTAATCTTCATTCCCTTCTTCTTAAAGATGTGTCCTTAATATTTCTTGAAATATTGGTGTGGTGGCTATGAACTTTAGCTTTTCTTGTTGGGGAAGCTCTTTAT
>NW_027095781.1:35196-55031 GCF_036850995.1 Saccopteryx leptura | reverse complement strand
AACTCTTAGGTTTCTTTCAATACTAATATATTCAGTTTATAAAATCCTATTATGTTTAGCCCATTCTCTGAAAAGACACTGTTGCTCTGACTCTGACATTTGTTGAAAGTGACTGTAGAACTTCTGGGACTAGTCTTAAAACACTCCAAGGTTAACTGGGAACTTTAGGTTCCTTATTTTTGTATTCTATTCAGTTTGTACTAATGAAGTTTTTACTTAAATGGTGTATCATAGAACTCTGCTTAGGATCAGGTAGTTTGTCAGTACACAAATTTCTCAGCATTGAATGGGTCACAATTTTATTATATTCCACCAGCATAATAATGAAATATACATGAAAACCTAAGGTATTCAAAACAAAAATTTATAAGACTATATATACATATATACATGTCATGTCTCTGCATGCTTTCACCTACACAAAGAGTTTTGTTTATGGTATTATAAGAATTTCACAATAAATTATTTTCTCTATAGCTTTTACTGGCAAAAAATAAAACTAAAGTAATATATGATATAAGAACCCTTTCTTGATTGAAAGTGGTAAACTGAAAATATTTGAGAAATGGTCTTACCCACTTACTTGGTTTTCAGAAATTAGGAGTTATTTTTAATTTCCCTTAATACCTGCATACATTGTATTATTTGACACTGAATTTCTCATGGCAGGTTACAACAGGCTTTCCAATTAAGTTGTAGAGAAGAGGGTCCTTCACAAAACACTTAATTTCATCTATTTTAGTAAATCCACACATCAGTTTATAGAACTGCTTCTTAACTAAGAAAAATACACATGACCTGAATCTTATGGGCAATTCATTAAACTGTCACTTCTCTACAGTTCTTTTTTATCCCTAATCTCTAATGAGTCATCTTTATTACTGAGGAGTTTTTACAAGTGAAGAGGCCAGTGTCCTTTGTTTCACCTACCACCTTAAGTGAGAAAGTATTGTCGGTGCTATTTGGATATCTGAGTTTCAATACAGAACACTACATTCTACATTTTTATCTTAATTTCCTGTTTCTAAACAGAATGATTGAAATGTCTTCTGACTACAGACCTCAGTGAAAAGACTAGCCCATTTCATGTTATTTCCCTCTAATGACATACACATGGAGGTATACTAAGCAAAATCCCTTAACTTTTGTGGTCCTCTATTTTTAAAACTGCAAAATGGACACAATAAACTTGACTTGACTCCAAAGATACAACCTATGGAACTCAGTAATTTATTATAATTCATTAAAATGCACTTCCAAAATATAACATACCACCAAAATGCAAAATATTATTAAATATTCAGAGTGAGTTTTTTCTCTGAATTTATATCGTGGTGCTCAAATGAATATCAATAATGTGAACTCTGTGGGAAACAATTTCAATTATTCATGGGAGTAACGTGTATAATGCGTTGTTGGTGGATATGCTATGCAACCTATTTTAACTTATTCACTATGATAGTTTCTGACAAAAACTCCCTCTCTGGGTAATGTGAAATGAGATGCTTTAGGCAGCTATTTCTTTTAACAACTCTTCATCTGATATACAATTTTATAGGAAAGTTTCTGCAATCTGTTTCAAACTTTTTGTCTTCAGGAGGCCAATTCACCTGCATCAAACTTTTGTATCCTCAAATGAATGAGAAAGGCTGGAAGGTGAGAGGGCTGTGCTAAGAAGGAAAAAGAAAGCGACATAAATCAAGAGAGATAAGTCAAACAGAACCTAACAGTGCTGAACATAGAAACTTATGCCACAGAAATGAAATATACACTAAATGGGCAATTTATTTTTTCAGGCAAGAAAGTTCCATATTCTGAATGAGTTTAATCTCTGAACAAAAAACTGGCATTGGGAAGATGCCATACTTTTTAGATAAAAATGATGTCTACAGTAATCAGAATGGGGTTAGAAGATAGAAAAATGAGAAAAAAAAATAGATAATATGCATATGAAGTCTAACGTTCCACACTGGACAAATTATTTGTGAAATTCTTCATAACTTATGTTTCCTAGGTAGGCATTATTGATGATATATGTAAAGAAACATTAAACTAGAGGCACATTTTTGGAAAATACATTACATTGGGCACAGAAATCTGTACCTATGAAATGAGCCCAGATTTCTATTGTGATTTAGTTGGAAATTCATGAGTAAGATGATCGGTTCTGTATTTAAGTGAAGGATTAAAAAAGTAACAGACATTGGCTGAAAAAAGACATCTCCCTACGGTTTGTCATTAGAAACCTGTTTTAATGGTACTCTAATTTAACACCATTGCTTCAAGTAAAGACGGTCATTACCTCCAAAACCTACTGTTCTTTTACATACTTCTTAAAAGATCCACTTAAAAGATAGTTATTATCTGGCCTTATTATTTCACTTTAAATTCTTTTTAAAAAGATATGAAAGAGGCTGTTCATAGCAACATTAATTATCATGTTGAATTCAGGAAATATTCTTAAGTTTTCAATAGCAATTAATTTAGTGTATTATGCAACAATAAATACAACAGGTATGAGACTATAAAGAACTCTTGAAAGTATAATTAACAATTTTGAAAACAATAATATACATGTATATACACACTTTTATATATAATTATATACATTTAAATATTACATGGAAATGAAAAAAGCAAAATTAGAGTCTACTTATTTATTATATTTTATTTTTAGATGAGAGGAGGGGAGATAGACAGACAGACTCCTGCATGCGCCTGGACCGGAATCCACCCAGCAACCCCCTCTGGGACCAATGCTAGAGTACTGACCTATTTTTAGTTCTTGAGGCTGACACACTTGGAACAACCGAGATTTCATCCTTAGCACCTGGGGCCACACTCGAACCAATTGAGCCACTGGTGTGAGAGGAAAAGAGGGAGAGCAGGGGGAGAGAAGCAGATGGTAACTTTTCCTGTGTGCCTTAACTGGGGATTGAACCCAGGATGTCCATACACTGAGCTGACATTCTATCCACTGAGCCTCCAGCCAGGGCCAATTAGATCCTATTTAGAAATGTGCAAAATTATGGATGGATTTTAGCTTCAGTAATGTTTGAAATTTTAATTCTCATCTTTCATAGGAAAAAAACTTAAGAGAATAGGTACTCAAAGGAAAGAAAATTGAAGCATTTAAGAAGGACCCACTTAGCCCACTAGTACAATGAAATAAGTGTATTTTTATATTCAAGAGAGATGTGTTTGATTGCCAGGTAGAAAAAGTAGAAAATTTAATTAGATGTTGAGTACCTATTGTATGCCAGACATTGAGTACCTAATGTGTGGTTTAAATTTTGCTCATTGAACTTTCACAAGCCAAAAAGACTTGTTTAAATCCCAAAACCGACAGAATACAGATTCAAACTGAGGCCTGACTGAGTCATAGGCCTACCACACTGTGCACATTTTCTCCATCCAGATCAGAGGGAATCCTGGGAAGTGAAACATTAGCTGGGCTCTTCAGGAGGATTCTGACCAGATGCATAGCAAGGAGCAAGAAGAGGCGTCCACCACCAGATCCTGGAGTCGGAAGTGACAGGGAAAAGAGATGATGCTGAGCTACACTTTTACTAACTCAGAATTATATTTGGTACTGTGACTTTAAATTTTTAAACCGCTGACACTTTAAGACAAAACATCCAACATTATACAAAATCAGAATAGATATTTTAATTCACAAGTAGCTTGGTTCACCTGGGGCTTCAGAAGCAAGGCCACACTTCTCTCCTGGGGAGAGAGGTATATAAAGTTCAAATTAATTATGCTAGTTGGCACCTCAAGGGGAACGTTCTTGATCTGATATCCAAAAGTGCTTCCATTAGTAAGGGCTGCTGCCTTTTAGGACTGCTTACTTGGCAATAAAAGAGAGAATAGAAAATCAACGATGAACAAATAGAAGTTGTACAAGACACAAAGTCTCTAAAAGTGAAGATTTACATATATTTGGACTTCACAATTATGAAATAGTCTCCAGAGAATTAGAAGGAACCCACTGCAAATTCTCCTAATTGAACTAACAAAATCTTAGGCACATTGGTGCTATTGATCTTTTTTTCTGACCTCCCTGGAAATGGAAAACTTTATATTTCCCAAATAAAAACAAAGAAAAGGAGGAAAAGGAAAGAAAATTAAAAGGGTAGCATACAAAGAGTTCTCAATAGAAGACAAAAGGTTCACTGACAGGAAAGGATAGTAGTTGATGTGATGCGACCCGCATGCACGACGGACGGACGTTCCTGGGGTCACTGCTCTGCAGTTATGTCTGAGACATCTGTTCTCCATGTCCATATTGTCCCTAGACTTGGCATTTTCTGGAGAAATGAGGGTATAGAGATCCTTGTGCCTAGGGATGGATTTCTTGAGCTATACAGTGCCTATACAGTATAGCAGTGCCTATACTGAACAGGCTCTGCTTTGATCTGGCCACAAATCAAGATAAGGCTTTTAGAGCTCTATAACCTCAGAGGCTTGCTGTGTTTCTTATCTCCCTGTTTCTCAAAGCCACTACCCTTTTGATAAAAGTTTCTTTGAAACAGCACTATGGAGTAATGTTATATGAGTAACATTTTATTTCATTAGATAAAAGCAGCATAGTTATATAGGTATACATGTAGAGAAATAGCCATTTAAAATCTTGTAAATACCTTGTACCTTAAAATACCTTGTACCTTAATTTTAATTATTAATACATTAATACATTGTTCAATTTTGTATCAGTAAAGACAAAATTTAGGGAAAAAACAACTTGTGAAATTCAGATATTTCATAACTGTCTTGAGGTGATAATGAAATAGGCCATCTTAATTAACATGTATTTTTAATTGAAGTAAGAGGATAATTAATGTGTTAATATTCATCTTTTCTCCTCTTATCACATGGGTGAATTTTAGTCAAGCTGTAAACATATATTGAAAATATGGGTTTGAAGTATTGTTTTAAAAAAACATCATATAACTGCAAAAATTATAATTTTGCCTGCTAACAGGTTGTTTTTAAATAGATATTCCCTCACAATCAAACCCTTTATCTGATTCGATGAATGTTTGTACTAGTTGCTTCAGAAAAAGTATGTTTTAAGTATTTCAAATTTGCTATTCTTTGTTGTTTTAATTCATTTTTGTCTGCTGATAAAATCCTTAGATTTAAATTGCTTGATTTTTTTTTTTTAATGTAGAAAATGCTAGCCATTCTTTTTTTTTTTTTATTAATGGTAATGGGATGACATTAATAAATCAGGGTACATATATTCAAAGAAAACATGTCTAGGTTACTTTGTCATTAAATTATGTTGCATACCCCTCGCCCAAAGTCAGATTGTCCTTCGCCACCCTCTATCTAGTTCTCTGTGCCCCTCCCCCTCCCCCTAACTCTCCCCCTGTCCTCCCTCCCCCCACCCCTGGTAACCACCACACTCTTGTCCATGTCTCTTAGTCTCATTTTTATGTTCCACCAATGTATGGAATCATGTAGTTCTTGTTTTTTTCTGATTTACTTATTTCACTCCTTATAATGTTATCAAGATCCCACCATTTTGCTGTAAATGATCTGATGTCATCATTTCTTATGGCTGAGTAGTATTCCATAGTGTATATGTGCCACATCTTCTTTATCCAGTCTTCTATTGAAGGGCTTTTTGGTTGTTTCCATGTCTTGGCCACTGTGAACAGTGCTGCAATGAACATGGGGCTACATGTGTCTTCACGTATCAATGTTTCTGAGGTTTTGGGGTATATACCCAGTAGAGGGATTGCTGGGTCATAAGGTAGTTCTATTTGCAGTTTTTTGAGGAACCACCATACTTTCCTCCATAATGGTTGTACTACTTTACAGTCCCACCAACAGTGAATGAGGGTTCCTTTTTCTCCACAGCCTCTCCAACATTTGCTATTACCCGTCTTGTTGATAATAGCTAATCTAACAGGGGTGAGGTGGTATCTCATTGTAGTTTTGATTTGCATTTCCCTAATAACTAATGAAGCTGAGCATCTTTTCATATATCTGTTGGCCATTTGTATCTCTTCCTGGGAGAAGTGTCTATTCATGTCTTCTTCCCATTTTTTTATTGGATTGTTTGTTTGTTTGTTGTTGAGTTTTATGAGTTCTTTGTAAATTTTGGAAATTAGGCCCTTATCTGAGCTGTTGTTTGAAAATATCATTTCCCATTTAGTTGGCTGTCTGTTTATTTTGATATCAGTTTCTCTTGCTGAGCAAAAACTTTTTATTCTGATGTAGTCCCATTCATTTATCTTTGCCTTCACTTCTCTTGCCATTGGAGTCAAGTTCATAAAATGTTCTTTAAAACCCAGGTCCATGAGTTTAGTACCTATGTCTTCTTCTATGTACTTTATTGTTTCAGGTCTTATATTTAGGTCTTTGATCCATTTTGAATTAATTTTAGTACACGGGGACAGGCTGTAGTCGAGTTTCATTCTTTTGCATGTGGCTTTCCAGTTTTCCCAACACCATTTGTTGAAGAGGCTTTCTTTTCTCCATTGTGTGTTGTTGGCCCCTTTATCAAAGATTATTTGACCATATATATGTGGTTTTATTTCTGGGCTTTCTATTCTGTTCCATTGGTCTGAGTGTCTATTTTTCTGCCAATACCATGCTGTTTTGATTATTGTGGCCCTATAATATAGTTTAAAGTCAGGTATTGTAATGCCCCCAGCTTCATTCTTTTTCCTTAGGATTGTTTTGGCTATTCGGGGTTTTTTATAGTTCCATATAAATCTGATGATTTTTTGTTCCATTTCTTTAAAAAATCTCATAGGGATTTTGATGGGAATTGCATTAAATTTGTATATTGCTTTGGGTAATATGGCCATTTTGATTATATTTATTCTTCCTATCCAAGAACAAGGAATATTTTTCCATCTCATTGTATCTTTTTCGATTTCCCTTAACAATGCTTTGTAATTTTCATTATATAGGTCCTTTACATTCTTTGTTATGTTTATTCCTAGGTATTTTATTTTTTTTGTTGCAATCGTGAAGGGGATTATTTTTTTGAGTTCGTTTTCTAATATTTCATTGTTGGCATAGAGAAAGGCTATGGACTTCTGTATGTTAATTTTGTATCCTGCGACCTTACTGTATTGGTTTATTGTTTCTAATAATCTTTTTGTGGAGTCCTTCGGGTTTTCGATGTATAGGATCATATCATCAGCAAAAAGTGATACCTTTACTTCTTCTTTTCCGATATGGATGCCTTTTATTTCTTTGTCTTGTCTGATTGCTCTGGCCAGAACTTCTAGCACCACGTTAAATAAGAGTGGAGAGAGTGGACAACCCTGTCTTGTTCCTGATTTAAGGTAGAAAGTCCTCAGTTTTATGCCGTTTAAAATGATGTTGGCTGATGGTTTATCATATATGGCCTTTATCATGTTGAGATATTTTCCTTCTATACCCATTTTGTTGAGAGTCTTAAACATAAAATTGTGTTGTATTTTATCAAAAGCCTTTTCTGCATCTATTGATAAGATCATGTGGTTTTTGTTCTTTGTTTTGTTGATATGGTGTATTACGTTAACCGTTTTGCGTATGTTGAACCATCCTTGAGATTCTGGGATGAATCCCACTTGATCATGATGTATTATTTTTTTAATATGTTGTTGTATTCGGTTTGCCAGTATTTTGTTTAGAATTTTAGCATCTGTATTCATTAGAGATATTGGTCTGTAGTTTTCTTTCTTTGTGCCATCCTTGCCAGGTTTTGGTATGAGGGTTATGTTGGCCTCATAAAATGTGTTTGGAAGTATTGCTTCTTCTTCAATTTTTTGGAAGACTTTGAGTAGAATAGGAACCAAGTCTTCTTTGAATGTTTGATAGAATTCACTAGTATAACCGTCTGGGCCTGGACTTTTATTTTTGGGGAGGTTTTTAATAGTTTTTTCTATTTCCTCCCTGCTGATTGGTCTGTTTAGGCTTTCTGCTTCTTCATGACTCAGTCTAGGAAGGTTGTATTGTTCTAGGAATTTATCCATTTCTTCTAGATTGTTGTATTTGGTGGCATATAATTTTTCATAGTATTCTACAATAATTCTTTGTATATCTATGATGTCTGTGGTGATCTCTCCTCTTTCATTTTGGATTTTATTTATTTGAGTCCTGTGCCTTTTTTCCTTGGTGAGTCTTGCCAAGGGTTTGTCAATTTTGTTGATCTTTTCAAAGAACCAGCTCCTTGTTTTATTGATTTTTTCTATAGTTTTTCTGTTCTCTATTTCATTTATTTCTGCTCTGATTTTTATTATCTCCTTTCTTCGGCTGGTTTTGGGTTGTCTTTGTTCTTCTTTTTCTAGTTCCTTAAGGTGTGAAGTTAAGTGGTTTACTTCGGCTCTCTCTTGTTTGTTCATATAGGCCTGAAGTGATATGAACTTTCCTCTTATTACTGCTTTTGCTGCATCCCAGAGATTCTGATATGTCGTATTTTCATTTTCATTTGTCTGTATGTATCTTTTGATCTCTGCGCTTATTTCTTCTTTGACCCATTCATTTTTTAGAAGTATGTTGTTTAGTTTCCACATTTTTGTGGGTTTTTCCCCCTCTTTTTTGCAGTTGAATTCTAGTTTCAAGGCTTTATGATCAGAAAATATGCTTGGTACAATTTCAATTTTTCTAAATTTGCTGATATTGTCTTTGTGGCCCAACATATGGTCAATTCTTGAGAATGTTCCATGTACACTAGAGAAAAATGTATACTCTGTCGCTTTGGGATGAAGTGTCCTGTAGATGTCTATCATATCCAGGTGTTCTAGTATTTCGTTTAAGGCCACTATATCTTTATTGATTCTCTGTTTGGATGACCGATCTAGAGCCGTCAGCGGAGTATTGAGGTCTCCAAGTATGATTGTATTTTTGTTAGTTTTTGTTTTAAGGTCAATAAGTAGCTGTCTTATATATTTTGGTGCTCCTTGGTTTGGTGCATATATATTAAGGATTGTTATGTCTTCTTGATTCAGTGTCCCCTTAATCATTATGAAGTGACCATTTTTGTCTCTGAGTACTTTTTCTGTCTTGTAGTCAGCATTATCAGATATGAGTATTGCTACACCTGCTTTTTTTTGGGTGTTGTTTGCTTGGAGTATTGTTTTCCAGCCTTTCACTTTGAATTTGTTTTTATCCTTGTTGCTTAGATGTGTTTCTTGTAGGCAGCATATAGTTGGATTTTCTTTTTTAATCCATTCTGCTACTCTGTGTCTTTTTATTGGTAAGTTTAATCCATTTACATTTAGTGTAATTATTGACACTTGTGGGTTCCCTACTGCCATTTTATAAATTGCTTTCTGTTAGTTTTGTATCTAGTTTGATTCTTCTCTTTTGTTTTTCTATCATTTGTTTCTGTTTGTTTGTGTTCCATACTTCTTTCCTCTGTTGCTACCTTTTTTAAGTCATGTGTTTTTGTGGTGGTTTTTTCTAGGGTGGTTACCATTAAGTAATGAAAAGGGTACCTACCATATTCATTGTAGTACCCTATCTTATAAGTATTTCTGCACTTCATCGTCCTTTGCTACTGTTAATCTCCATCCTCTCCCCCCTTTTTTTCCTTTGTTGTCACAGTTTAAGTTTGGTTTTATTGTGTTCTTGGTGGAGCTGTTACTTGTGGTGTTGTTTTCTTTTGTTCTTTGAATCTGGTTGGAAAACCCCCTTTAGTATTTCCTGGAGTGGGGGCTTTCTCGTGATAAATTCTCTCATCTTTTCTGTATTTGTGAATGTTTTTATATCTCCTTCATACTTGAAGGATAGCTTTGATGGGTATAGTATTCTTGGCTGAAAGTTCCTCTCTTTCAGGGCTTTAAATATTGGGGTCCACTCTCTTCTAGCTTGTAGAGTTTCTGCTGAGAAATCTGATGATAATCTAATAGGCCTTCCTTTATATGTTGTACTCTTCTTTTCCCTGGCTGCCTTGAGAATTTTTTCTTTGTCATTGGTTTGTGTCATCTTTATTATGATGTGCCTTGGAGTGGGTTTGTTGGGGTTAAGAAAACTCGGTGTTCTGTTTGCTTCTTGAATTTGAGGCTTTAGTTCTTTCCACAGGCTTGGGAAGTTCTCGTCTATTATTTGTTTGAGTATATTCTCCATTCCATTTTCTTTCTCTTCTCCCTCTGATATACCTATTATTCTTATGTTATTCTTTCTGATGGAGTCAGATAATTCCTGTAGGGCTTTCTCGTTTTTTATTATTTTTGAGTCTCTTTCTTCTTCTCTCTGTTGTGCCTCAAGTTGTTTGTCTTCTATTTCACTAATCCTATCTTCAATCTGGGTTGTTCTGCTAGCTAAGCTTGTTACCTCGTTTTTCAGCTCGTGAATTGAGTTTTTCATTTCTGTTTGATTTGTTTTTATAGTTTCAATTTCCTTGGTAATATATTCTTTGTGTTCATTGAGTTGTTTTCTGATCTCCCTATATTGCCTTTCTGTGTTTTCTTGTATATCTCTGAGTATTTTTAAGATTTCTATTTTAAATTCTCTGTCATTTAGCTCCAAGGCTTCCAATATGTTAAGTCTTTTCTCCATAGATTTTTCCACATCTATTTGTGTTACCTCTCTTTCTTTTGTATCCATAATATTCGATTTCCTCTTTCTTATTGGCATCTGAGGGTGGTCTTGTTGATAGCACTAATTAGAATTAATAAAGAGTAAAAAGTAAAAAAAAAAAAAAAAAAAAACAAAGGGTAAAACACCCCACAAAAAAAAGCAGTAATAATTTATTATTTCCCCCTTTTTTTCTTTCTTCTCCTTCCCTCCTCTCCCCTCCTCAGGGAAATATCGTGCCTATAATGGAGGGCCTGGTTTGCGGTGAAGAGTTCAAGGGGCAAAAAAAAAGGGGAGTAGGGACCTACTAAATGCAAAAAAAAAAAAAAAAAAAGGAAGAAAATCTTAGACAAGCATAAGTTGATCTGCCTGCGGGTGATGGTCAACTAAGAGATATAATGAGAGGGATAAGAGGGAACCAGAAAAAAGGACAAAAGAGGAATAATAAAGAAGAAAAAAATAAAAATAATAAGTAAAAATCTGTTGTATTAAGTGGAGCGAAGACCAAATACAATGGAGACCTTGGGTTGGGAGGACCCAAAATGCCACAAAAATAAACAAACAAGAAAAAAACAAAAACAAAAGCGAAAAAGAAAAATAAAGCCAAAAAAAGCCTTGAGTCCCAAATTAACTAATTTGTTCGTGATTGAGGATTAAATGGGAGGAAAGTAAAACGAGAAAAGAAAAAACGAATAGAAAGGAAAAAATAAGAAAAAGAGAAAAACGAAGGAAGAAATAAAAAAGGAAGAGAAAAAAACAAAATAAAGCAAACAAAAAAAAAACAAAAGAGGAGAGAGTGAGAGTTAAGTGTCCTGGAGTATAACCCCAAAGGAGGGTGAGGATGAAGAAGAGAAATAAAATGTAACACTTATGGGTAGTGTAGTTCAAGAAAAGGGAAGCATAAGATGGGCAGAGAATAGAAGGACCGAGGTGGAGGAAATAAAGGCAATAAGATAGAAGAAACAAACAACAACAACAAAAAAAAATTAGTGGAACAAGTTGTAAAGTCTGTGGATTTTTCTTGATTTTGAGATGTTAACTTCTTCCTTTTTCTTTTCTCTCCCTCTTCCTGGTCGGTGACTCTGTACCCCAGGCTCTGCCCCTGTGTCACATTTAGGTAGGGATTTGCAGTTGATGGGATTCTATGGCAATGTCATATAATTGGCTTTAGTCTTGCTGGTAGTCAAGGCTTGTTGGCGTTTGCAGGGTCCAACGATGAGAGAGTTTGCTTTCCTGGATTCTCTCTCCTAGTCCCCCCTTCCTGAATTAGCAGCCTGGTGATCCAGCTATAAGGCTGCCACTGCTTCTGCCTGGGGAGTAAGAGGCTCAAAGAGCTGGGAAATCCCCACTCTATCCCCACTCAGTGCAAGGCTTTGGGAAGGGCTCTGACAGTCAGGGCCTCCAGTGTAATCAGGCGGGGGTGGGAGTCAATTGTTGTCAAGGTGACTGTTCAGCGCCTAGCATTCAGTTGGACCTCTCAACCCAGGCTTTCCACACTTTGTAGCCTGTTTTGGCTGGTAAGAAGAGGCACTAGTCTCTGCTTGCGACTAGTGTGGTATAGATCTTATTATCTGCCAAGTCCTTCTTGTTAGCGTTTATCCCTGAATATGGAGGCTCTATCAATCAGAAGTTGCCCCCGCCCCTTTAGCGAGAGGCACTAAAAAATATCACGCCTCTTGTCTTGGGTCGGTGAACTGAGAGAGATCTTATCAATTAGAACCGAGGGTGCGCAGATTTCACGGGTTAAGTTAATTTCAGTAATTGGGTCGCAGCTGTGCTCCCGAAGGTATTTCAGGCTGCCTGCGCGCGCCCCTCCCCCAACGCTTGATTGTTAGCTTGAATGGCTGGGTGAGGTGCCCCGCCCGCGGAGAGAATCTCCCAAGTAGGGAAGACCGCCTTGCGCCCCTCCCGGACCGCGGCTCGGGGCGCGGTTTCTCGGCATGCCAGTGGCCGGGGACTCTCTGGACCGCGGCACAGGGGGCGCGCGCGTGGTTTCTCAGGGCATGCAGCGGCAGCCACCAGTGCCCAGGCTGCCGTTCTGTGGGCGGGCAGCTGCACGTGTGAGTTGACTCACCACAGGTGTACTCCCTCCTCGGCAACAGTCCTTTTGCTTTCAGTGTGTGTGTGGAACTCCGGAATGCTCCGAGGATAAATTTTTCTGTTTCTAGTTGATAAATCTGTTGAGATTTTGGGGAGATCTGTCGGACACGCTGCTCATGGTTCCATTTCCATGACGTCACCAGAAAATTTTAGCCATTCTTGTTGAACAAGTTATTTGAGGTAAAGGACAGAATTCAAAACTTAGGGAAAATGGCCCATTAAAAAAGAAAAAAGAACTATTGCTCATTGCAAATACAATTCCATCATTTGTTCAAAGGAGGTGCTAGTGAAGTTAAATTAGATTAAAATTCTTTTCTTTCAAATGTTGTATGTTTCAAATTATTGATGATGCCATAGGATCGTACCTACCAGAATTCACCATAAAAGTTAACTCATTTCAGTTAGAAGTCTGAATTTATACGTTCAATATACTAGTAATTCCTGATCTTTTTAAAATTAGACGAGTTGAGATTTTTTAAAAATTTCTTTCTTTGCCTGGATTTTTAGAGTATGCCTAAAACATATCTACTGATTTTTTATAAAGAGTTTCATCACTGGGGAGTTTTAAAGTGCTAGCAATTCAGTATCAGTTTTCAGAAAGAATGTTAAAGTAGTTGCAATTAGCTGAATATAGAGTTTAGTTAATCATACATAAAGCCTTTCTCTCCCCTCCACTCTTCCTCATCTATCTCTTTATTTATCTATCTATCCATCATCCATCCATCCATCCATCCATCCACCCACCCATCCATCCATCCATCTACCTTATCTATGTAAAAGCAGGACCACCTGCTTCTCCTGAGAGTCTTCCTATCTCTTCAGAGTGAATTATAACATGGTACATGATACTAAGGCAGTATCTCCTTAGTATAGCTAACACCTTTTTTATTACCTGTTTTTGTAACAGTTGGAGATCTAAATACTTGTTCAGTTCTTTCTCATTTATGTCTTTTTTTCGTCCTGGAGCATGGTAAGACTAAGGAGATAGATTTTATCTTTCAGCTTAGGACCAGGACACATTTGAGAGTGAAAGGAGACATTTTTAAAAAATACAGCTGGGCAATTGGCATAAACCAAAAGAGTTCCAAGAAAACAGGAATCTCTGGTCATTCTGTCAAAGACCCAGTTGCATTTAAAATCCAGTTGGATCCTCGAATCAGACAGTTTATGTTTATTCACAAACCTTACAACTTCTTAGTATGTGTACAGCACTTTCCAGTTTGGAAGTTTAGCTGACTTTATGTTTACTTAGGACAGTCAGCCAATATGGCCCCTAGATTTATAAGTGTTAGCTCTAAGCTCACAGGTGTTTTGTTTGGTAATAACAAGAAATATTTATGACCTTTTCTGTCAAATGTGGCAAGTAATTACCTGTAAATTGCCAGATGCATTGTTTAAAGTTACCAGATGGATCAGTGTTCAGCTGCTGTTACTATAATTTCATGGTATGTGCTGTCCTATCGTTCTTGAGAAATATTCTCTTCCAGGTGGCAATATCTTTTCTTACTCCCAAATTACAGTAACATTTCAAGTAAGAGAATGAACAGTGTATTATAAGCATACCGGTGTGGTACTAAAGCACTAGGCAGTGAAGACTAGGTCCCACATACCTTTGTGTTGAACCCATTTTTGCCTTAAGAACTGAATGAACTAGGTCAAAAGTTAATATAAAAAAACCCTGTTTTGTCCTATTAATTCTCACCATTCTAAAGCAATAGAAAATTGAATGTCATGACTTTTGGCTGGTTCCTTTTCATTTTTCAGGTCTCAGCTCAAGGACCACCTCTTCAGAGATACCTTTCCCTGAGCAAACTGAGGTTTTGATGAGGCCTCTTCCACTTAATCTCAAAATATAGGCATTATCCTTTGATTTCAAATATAAAATTCTTCATAGCTGCATTATCATTTATTTAGTCTAACTCTGTATCATTTTCTAAAATAATTTAAGCCCTGTGAAGGGTAGGAGGTGCGGAGTAGGGATTACACGTCATTTGTTTAGTTCATGAACTACAGTAAAAAATCAGTATGTATGAAACAAATAACTGAGTGATTAAATGACTAAATGAATGTGCAGTTTTCAGAAATTCAGGGTGCTGCTTACTTGACATTTTACTTTATAAGATGATGAGGTGCCATGAGACCTTTATATATATTATTCCCCTTTGATCTTGTCTTTCCACATTTTTTCCATTAATTGGTTGACTTAAGATAGTAAGATTCTGAAGTGTGGGATCTTCAGAGCTGCAATCAATGTCATATCTCAAATGTCTGGTGACTGCAGCAGCCAAACATCAAAGTGACAGCACTCCCATGGTCCACCTGGAAGATGGTCTGCTGCCACTGACCCAGCCTCTGACCCCAGTAGACTGCACAGAAGTGACACACAGCTCAAAAGAAATTCATGTTTGGGTTTGCCAGTGCCCTTTGTGGTGGTATAATGTCCAAACTGTGCCCTAACAGGGGAGATAGCAATGAAATGGAGAACTCACGTAGGGGAAATGGACGACTTGGTTTCAGTTAGAGTAAACAGGACAAGTTGATTGATAGCGACAGGAGATCAGAGCAAAATAATTCTGCTGAGAGGTTGACAAAGTAATGCCTTCAGCAGAGTTTCCAAGCATCCTGGGAACCTAACATGAAGCACAGTTACCCTGAAGTTCCAGTTCTTCCTTGGAGGTCAAGGTATTTACGGTTTACTAGGTTTCTCAGAGACCTGACCCATGTGATTTTGATGTGTCCTGACAATAAACTTTCTATTGTTAAAATGATGTGAATAAACAGATGAGAATTGTATAATTCTAAGTAATACAGAATTTCTACCTGAATTATATTTGTCTTAAAAATTATTTTTATAGCTTGAATGTAAAAAATTACCTGTTGGACTTGGAAAGCACATTTAAAAATTGAGAAATCTTATTGTTCGGAGGACTGAGAAGGTACTACCCAATTCTAATTTCTTATGGAGTGAAAGGAGACTGAACCAAGGATGTAGATAAAAAGTTACATGAAGGCCCTGGCTGGTTGGCTCAGTGGTAGGGCGTCAGCCTGTCGTGCAGGAGTCCCGGGTTTGATTCCCAGCCAGGGCACATAGGAGAAGTGCCCATCTGCTTCTCCACCCCTCTCCCTCTCCCTCTCCTTCCTCTCTGTCTCTCTCTTCCCCTCCTGCAGCCAAGGCTCCATTGGAGCAAAGTTTGCCCAGGCGCTGAGGATGGCTCCTTGGCCTCTGCCTCAGGCGCTAGAATGGCTCTGGTTGCAACAGAGTGACGCCCCAGATGGGCAGAGCATCGCCCCCTGGTGGGCTTGCCGGGTGGATCCCGGTCGGGCACATGCGGGAGTCTGTCTGACTGCTTCCCCGTTTCCAACTTCATAAAAAAATAAATTAAAAAAAAGTTACATGAAAGATCTATTGCAGAACATTTCACAGAAAATTGACTGCATACAATGTGTATGTGCATTTCATGCATGTCCTAAAATACAGTAATTAATTACTGGATGTTAATTATAAAGGTAATAAAATTAACTCACACTCATCTCTTTAAGTGTATTGCTGGTCTTTGGTACTAGGTTTAAAACGGCTTAATGCAATAAACTTACTTGGAAAGAAAATAATGTACAAAATTTCTAGACATATATAAAAAATAATTGTGTAAAAAGGATTATATATTGATTTTTTTACCTCAAACAAGACTCTGAATGGTAAATAATATTAATTAATATTGAGGCATTATTTAATAAATAACATTAATTAATGTTGAGTACGTGATCCAAATCTCAATCTAGAATTTTATCTTTATGTAATTAAAATAAACTAATGCACAGTCATTTAAAATTCATAGAAAATTAATTTCTTAACTAAAAATGGTTTATTCCATTTCTGGGTTAATGACTGAAATGTAGAGTCCATAAATAGACATAATGGAAGGAATGCTTTTGTTATCTATGACCTTCAAAAATCCATGGTGAATTCAAGAAATGTCTGTCTACCCATGGGATGCACAATTGAAGTCATCACATGAAGATTTTTTTATCCAATTAAATGGAAAACGAACTGTCCCTAGTTCATCTATTTCTTTGGGGAAGAGATATTAATTTTTATTCTTTGTACCATAAAACTTTATTTGTCAGAAGGTTTCCAAGTTTCATTTTACTGCTAGCATTTTGCTGACTAAATCAATTATATGCAATGGCAACCATCAGTATAAAAGTTGAGGTAGGCTCCATTCCATTTAAGCATTTAATTTCAAATGTTGAATTGGACTGTGCTATGCAGGAAATGTTGTGCCAGTGGGTGTTACTGCATTCAGTTACACTAACAAAAACCCATGACTGTATACTTCTTCAATACAGAAGTTGTCAGTTCCTTTTAAAGCCAAATCTCCACATCCACTTTGCTCCCTACAAGCTCTGTCCATCTGCAAATCTGAGCTAGGATTGTATGATAAACAACCATGGGTGTCTGGATTCTTTCCAACTAGAAGATAATCATCCACTCCATTATTTTTTGGCCTCCCCATCCCTCACTCCTTGTAACAAATGGGAATGCTCTTTCAATAAATAAAAATCACATATTACTCATTGCTTTAAACCCTCCCAAAACTGTTCATTAAAATTGGAATAAAATACTGTCTTTTTATGGCATATAAGATCCCGTATGATCTACTACTTTTTCCTTCAGCTTCACTTCCTACCAATTTTCTCCATATTCATTCATCAGCCTCTAGCCACAATAGCTATTACTTGAACTTACCAAATATTGACCTGGCTTAGAGTGGCTTATATTTTTTTATTTCTTCTACCTGATGGCTACCTCTGGATCTTTCCTTGGCTGGTTTTCTTTTAGAACTCAGGTTTTGGTTCAAATGTTACTTTTTACTTGATTTCCTCTTTTTACTTGATATGTTACCATTTCCTCAGATTCCTTTCTTAGCAACCCAGTTTGGCCTTGCACTCTGTGCACTTGACTGTGATAGCCTCTAGTCCATAACCAAAGTGCAGTGCATCAGTTAAGGGTAAGGGAATCCTTGGAATAGGCATTAGTGACCTAAGAACCTAAACAGAAGGGTACAGTCCATGCACAGTCTCCATTCAAATGGAAAGAAAGAAGGATCACTTTGTTATCATTTTTCATTGATCCAAAAGAGTAAACTAGGTTATATCAAGGTCAATTTGTTTCCCATGAGGTAACTATGCAGTTAGCCTCTGCTAGAGCCTACTTACAATAGCTTACATGAGCCAATTATTAAATAATCAGAAATTGAATTTCATTTGTTAAAGTGACATGGAAGAAGTATTTATACCACAAAAATTGGCAAACGTGACATATAAGAGCCCTGTTTTCCACCCAGAGACACAGTGTATAGGCCTACCCCCAAATATATTATCCTTCTATGATAACCTTTAGCTGCTTTCTGCTTCTGTGTAAAGGAAAATTCACTCTCTCCTTTGTTAAGTAGGTGATGAGAATCTTGTTTGCCTCAGACAGGTCTACAGATCATACTCCCTAAAGTCTGACCTGTTATCCTTGCAAAGTTTAGAACTCCCATAGCAGGCATTCTTATACACACCTTATCTTTCTTCTATTAACAAGGCATAGAATGAGAGAAGGCAAAGTTCCACTTAGTAATTTGTTTTTTCACATATTTGTACATTCATTGGTTGATTCTCGGATGTGCCCAGACTGACCTGGGATCAAACTCACAATCTTGGCGTATCAAGATGAAGCTGTAACAAACTGAACTATCCAGCCAGGGCAAAAGTTCCACTTTTGTACTAACCATACAGGACTGCCACTGGTGCTTTGTGATACCCTTCCTTGGCACGAAGAACTGAAGCAGGGCAACAGTCATAGAAGGTTAGAAGGCATATGACATTAGTTATCAAGTCTTTGAGTTCAAGACAAAAGGATCAGCAAGACTCTTCATCTCCCATAATAACAAGCTTCCTCATTTGGTTCACTCAGTTGGATAATTTTCTTTGTTCACTCAGTGTTGGTATGCAATGGCTGTAGTGGTGTTGGGACTGTCATGGTGCATAACAGCCATGGGAAGAGCTAGAGCTTCCCATCTCTGCTAGGGGAGACAGTTATGAGTTTCAGGGGAACCTTGTAGAAGAGTATTCCTAGACTGTATAAATAATAAAAGTCAGCTGGCTTGCTTATCCTAGCATTTCTCCTTCTCCCAAAACTGAATCCTCATAAACCCTACTTACAAGTAAATATTGCTATAATCTTTGAACATTAATTTCTATTGAAGGACTTAAGCTGTAGTCCAAGCCGTAAGTATAACCGGCCACTAAATGCACATAATTGGGGATCTGAGTAGATCACGGGGCCTCTGGCCCTCTATAGGAAGGTAACTAGCTTCACAACAGCACAGAAGTTGGATCTTGCTTTTGCCAGCTCTCCCACTTCCCAGTGACTCTCAGCACTGATTATTTCTTTCTATTTTCTCATAAGGGGATGTGACCTATTCTCTCCAAGATGTATGCCAGCAAAAATCAAATCCCAAGGCACTGTGATTCTGGTGTCCCTATAAGGTAGGAACTATGCTGTGTGATTGCCTCTGAGAAAAATCATCACTTCAAGTAGGCAGAGTTCTCCTTCTCTCCACCCCCAAATACACCATCCATATATAGGAAATTGGAATTGGCATGTCCGCTTCCCCTTATACTCATAAAACTTCACAAAATCCTAATCATATACTAGATGCTCAAAAAACTTGGTACAATTTTTCAAAGAGGGGAAGGGAGATTTTCTAATTCTTTTTAAGTAGATTATTAGCACTGTCTCACACATAAAAGTGGACATTTATCTCATTAGTGTGGTTAGGATGTGACGATCTCTCTGGCTTTTCACTGGAAATTGTTCTTATAATGCAGGCAGATGAAATGACTGTGCTCACCACTGCACTTTGCGCTGGGTAATGGTGGATGTGTCTTTCAGCCCTCAATAATCTTGGCTGACAAAGCTGGAGATTTCCAGAGGACCCAGGGTGAGCTTAAATAAGAAGGATGTACAATCAAAGTATATAGGTAAAAAGATGTAACATCCTCAACCTAAATAGGGGTTATGGCCTTAGTTCTACAGGGGAAAAATTCAACTGGAATAATTGGCAACCGGAAATTAATTTTCCACACAGCATGAGCCAAAGAATTTAGCACAGGAAAAGAAAATAAAACAGAAATTTTAATATTTGTTAGAGATTTTAAAA